>NC_036258.1:6737891-6804640 GCF_002742605.1 Olea europaea var. sylvestris | reverse complement strand
TATATATATATATATATATATATTTAACTTCTTATAAAAAGGGAAAGGAGAGTCTATTAATCCAATTTTACTATGCATCATGTCATTTTTTATTTTCCATTTTGTTTATGTCAAACAAATGTTCTTCCACACATCATGCTACTAGCATTAAAAAAATAATAATAATTTTAAGAAATATAAACTGCCATGAGCAAAAAAAAAAAAATTCTCTCCGCATAATGCAGAGAGATGGCAAACCATGTGCGCAGAGTTGGCAAACTCTCTGTACAGTGAAAAGTGTAAAAAAAATTACAATATATATATTTTTTTTACAAATAACATAAAAAAATCATTTTTATCTTAAAAAAAACACATTTAAAAATTAGCAATTTCATAATCACTTTTTTTTATTCCCGAAAATACAATTATAAAAAAAAACAATATTGAATTACAAAAATCAATATCTGCCAAATACGGTATCTAAAGACAATATGTGTAAATACGGTATGCTGTAAATATGGTATGATGCAAATACTGTATACTGTATATATGGTATGATACAAATACGATATGCTGTAAATACGGTGTGCTGCATATACGGTATAATGCAAATACAGTATGATGTAAATACGGTGTGCTGCATATACGGTATGATGCAAATACAGTATGCTGCATATACGATAAGCTGTAAATACGGTATGCGTAAATACGGTATGTTGCATATACGGTATGAATGAATCTGGTTTCGTCCACTACAATAAATTTCAATACTGTATATGCTGTCTACCGTATTTGCAGTTTATCATATATGCAGCCTACCGTATTTGCAGGCAACTTACCGTATATGCTACTTACTGTATGTATAGCTTACCGTATATACCAATTTTTGCACTTATAAATACCGATAGTGCAAAACACCATACATTCACTTATCAAACCGAATGTCAGAAAAAAAAAATTTCAGATTTTTATTTTTTCAACATAAGCATAAAATAAATATTAAAATATATGAATGACAAAATATAAAACACATATGAATATGCAAGTCGATTTATAATTATGCAGTGGCACATATTATACATTTGAAATTTCTTATGTCGGTGCAAAATAACTTTGAAGTCATTCTAAAGCGAATTAAATCACTGCAATGTCTATACTAGAAATACAATTGTGCAAATTAATATGAATTAAATCTACATTACATGGGACTTGGATTTATTTATAACAAATGTTGGTGATTAGTCTAAATACAATATGTGCAAATATAGTATGCTATAATACTATATGTTATAATTAAGATATAACATACTATACATATATATTATAATTCAATGTTTATAATGATAAATTATTGCTGTACAATTTTTTTTTGTTATATTATAGCAATATGCATATTACAATATATAACTTACCGTATATGCTATAATACAATCTGTGCGGTCATGCAGCGACTTTTTATTTATTTTTTTAATTTAATCATGCAACCTGATATTTGTTTAGTTTATTATTTTATTAGTTAAAAATATGCATTAAATCTAATAAAAAAATATAATTACAAGAATAAGTTTAATTTCAATATAATACAAAAAAAAAAAAAACTCAAAGAAATAATCATTGTTAACAACAAAAGAATCTAAAAAAACGAAGAAGAGAAAAACGAAAAAAGTAAAATTTGTGAAAAGAAGAAAATGAAAGCATGATGCCAAAAAGTTTGATATTATTGTTTGAATGGGAAATGTTTTATTGATACACAAAAGACTTTTGCAGTCACCGAGTTAAAAATATGGATTTATTGTGTTGTGATTTTTTTTTTTAAATAATCGTGGTAAATCTTCTTATTACGATAATAAAATTACAATAATTTTTTTTTTTACAAATAGTATAAAAAAATTATTTTTATCTTCAACAAAAAACACATTTAAAAATTAGCAATTTCATAATCATCTTTTTTTTAAAAAAAAATTCCCCGAAATAAAATTATAAAAAAGAAAACAATCTTGAATTACAAAAACCAATATCTGCCAAATACAGTATCTAAAGACAATATGTACAAATATGGTATGCTGTAAATACGGTGTGCTGCATATACGGTGTGCTATAAATACGGTATGAATATGCTATAATTACAGTCTGATACAAATACAGTATGCTGCATATATGGTAAGCTGCAAATACGGTATGCGTAAATACAGTATGTTGCATATATGATATGTAAAGTGCATATACGGTATGAACAAATCCGATTTCGTCCACTACGATAAATTTTAATACCGTATATACTGTTTACCGTATTTCTAGTTTACCGTATATGTAGCCTATTGTATTTGTAGGCAACTTACCATATATGTTACCTACCGTATTGCAGCTTACCGTATATACTGATTTTTGCACTTACAAATACCGAGAATGCAGAACACCATACATTCACTTACCAAACCGAATGTCTGAAAAAAAAATTCAGATTTTTATTTTTTCAACATAAGCATAAAATAAATATTAAAATATATGAAGGACAAAATATAAAATGCATATGAATATGCAAGTCGATTTATAATTTTATGCTCAATCTTCAATTTTTCAATATTGAATTACACAAAATTTAGAAACATAATCATCACATTCAATTCAATCATATCAACACTATCAAAGAATACAAGCAAAATAGTTTGTATAATCTCGTATATTTCTTATTTAAGTATGAAATATACAAGCATTTTTTTTAAGATAACACAATACTTTTGCAATTGTAAAAATAATTTGCAATCATTTTCTTATATCATGGAAATATTTTTATATATTACTTCAAAAACTTTCCAAAAAACTAAAATTCATACGCTAATAAAAATATGATATATACAAAATTCGTGCAACGCACGTGATAGCGACTAGTTTTCTTAATTTATGTGAAAATGAAATCATATCTTTATGGAATACAAAGAGTATAATAAATTATAAATTTTGAAGTAATAATCTCATCTTTTCATTTTGGAGTTATAATTTGAATTTTTCTTTTAAATTTCATGTTTATGTGCCCCCGTTTGAGCCCCATTAAATTAATAATATATTGAGAAAATTACACACATCCATACTTTTAAAGATCCAATTTCAAAAATCATATCCAAAGTTTGTTTTAAAAAAATGAGATATTGATTCAAATTTTTAATATTAATAATATTCAATTGAATATTAAATATAATAACACAAATTTCAAACAACAACTCCCCAAACCCTAGTCAATTTCATCTTCTCCTATTTCTCTCACAATCGTTAGAAGCAACGGCTGGAGACCATCGTAGTAGCGAAGCAGGTTGCGACGATGACGTAGTTCCAATGACTTGAGCATCGTTGCACTGTGTGGATGGCGTAGGAGCGATGAAGTCACTACGGGAAGAGTGAGCGTCACTCCGCTATTTGAGGAAAACATGGTGGGGGCACGATCTAGGAAGAATATGATTTTTTGGGTTTTTGAAAAGGTTTGGGATGGTGATCGTCGTTGCATGAATCAGGTAGTGGCGAAGATGGTGCGATGGTGGAGTTTAGATGAAACGGGGTGGTGATGTTTTGTGTGGTTAGTACGATGATGGTGTTTACAATTGTTTATGGTGATGGTTGTAGTGAGGGCAGTGATCGTCGCTGCACGAATCAGGTTGTGGTGATGGCGTCGCGCGCGACGAAGATGGTGCGGTGGTGGAGTTTAGATGACACGGTGTGGTGGTGTGCTATGTGGTCAATACGATGATGGTGTTTGCAGTTGGTGGTGGTGGTGGTGGTGATTGTGGAGGTGTAGGTGTATGTGGTGGTGGTAATGGAGTAGTGGTTGGGTGATATGTGGCTCGTTGTTCAGTTGGTGCAGTGGTGTTTGATGGCGGTGAAGCATTGGTTTTGGTTGTTGGAGTGGTGGTGGTGATAGCTTCCATATTTTGGCGATGGCGGGCAATTGACGATGGTAAAATTTCAGCCCGATGACAGTGATGATGTGGTGGTCATAAGTGTTGGATGTGGTCATAAATGACTTGATTGACTATGATCATTCAATTGGTTAATCTGTAACCAATGAAAATGAAAATTGTGACAAAAAAATAATGTGTGCCTAAAAAATTGTTAATTTGTGACCAATAATTTGATAATTTGTGATTGTATAATAAGTTGTGACTTATTATATTTTGATTTGTGATCGATTAATAAATCATGACTTATAAATGTTTGACTTGTGACCGATGAACAAATTGTGACATATAAAATTTTTGAATTATGGCCGTAAAATAATTTGTAACATAAAAATATTGATTTGTGATCGAAAAATAATATGTGACTAACTAAATCGTTAATTTGTGACCAAATTACGTAGATCCATGACCTTAATATATTTAATTAGTTAATTAAATCATAAATAAATATTAATAAAAATATGATTTTTGAAGTTTGAAACTTGTTTTCTTGAATTTGAAATGTGCGATATTTAAACTCTTACTTATGAATTTTTTTCATATTATATTTTTCTCTCTTTTTTTTAACCACATATTTTTCAATAAAATAATATTGTACATAAACCAAAATTTTTTTCTTCTTTTTCAACCACTATTCTCCAAAAAACACTATTCCCAAAATTATAATATCAAATAATCAGGCCAAATGGGGAAGTTTAACATTCTTAAATTCATAGATAATAACAAAAGATGAGTTTCTTAAACTCTCTGGCCTCATGAATGTGAAAAAATAAGTAGGCGTATTCAATTGAGATTTTTAAGGACTTACATAGATTTTTTAAAGTTGGTGACTTTTGTAAATTTTTTGGAATTTTAATTGACTTCTATGAATTTGTTAAGAATTAACTAAAGTCTTTCATGGAATTCTGTAGACTTTGTTTAAAGATTTTTCATTTTGCAAATTCATTATATATCTGAAATATTACAATCTTGCTTACTATATTTTGGAGAACCATGATGCCCACAAATTTTCTTGGGTAAAGTGATTAGTCACGGTTCAATCATTCAATTTTGGAGCAAAAAAATAATAATAATAAAAATTTACAACAATTTCTAATAACATAAACAAATTTTTTCACGAAATTAACATAATTTCTAATAACACAAATTATATGGGGCCGGCCCTAGCCCAATGCGAACTAGGCAGCCGCCTTGAGCCTCATCATTTGTAGGGGCCTCTTAAAAAAATTCAGCCCAAAACTTACCTTAAGAACCTGTCCAAAATTCACCCATTTACTCAAAATAAGCCCTAGGCTGGAAGAGAAGACGTCAGAAATTCAATTCAATCCGACTAATACTTGCAGCAAAATCCTGCTTTCTTTTTGTAATTTTGTCTTCCGAATAATGGAATTTTCATCCGATTTTGGCATATGCAAAAATGCTTTTGGCTAATTTCTACTTCTGCATATGTTTGCAATTTAAGGGCACACTTTTGGCTCATTATTAGGCTATTATTTTTCCCTTTTGCATTGGTATGAGTTTCTTGATTTATTGAATATTATGTGTGCTTGTTTGTTTATCTTTTGTTTGATATTATTTGGTTTTGTTATGTGAAACTTCATTGGAATAGCATTTTCTTTGATGAAATGAATTAATTTGTGTACCAGACTTTCCTGTTATACTTAGAAATTTGAAGAAAATGGACATTTGGGCAAATCTCTGAATTCTTGAAAGAATTATTTGTAACTGGAAAGATAGAAAACTATATCTAGTTTCAAGGTTTTTAAGCCTTGTAGCGATGCTCACATAATTGGTTTTGGTTTGTAATTAAAGATTTTTCTTCGACTACTTGAAATGATTAATGTTATATTACATGAATATGGGATTGGTGATATATACTTTATGCCCTTTGTTTGGTAATGTTATAAAGGGTAGGAAGAATACAACGAAAACCTGGTTCATTCAAACTGTATGGTCAAGAAAATAGGTTTTAATAATTGATGAATTATCACTAGTAGGTGCATTTTAAAGATGGGCTTGAAATCTAAGACAAGGGTAGAGAGGTAATAGAATTAATATAGGCATTTGGGAGTTTTTGGACAGTTTGAATGAAGAGAGGGAAGTAAAAGTGGCTGCCAAGTTTTTATTTTGCAATTATAGATTTTAGATTACAAAAGTCTTTTGTATATATATACACACACTTGTAAAAAATAAAAAATAAAAAATAATAAAAAATAAAAAAATAAAAAATAAAAATTATAGGGCTTCATAATAATTAGCCGGCACTGATTATACTTTACCAAAATAATAATAATAATAATAATCATGATGATGATGATGATAATAGATCGATTACATGAAATTCTCCATTTTATAATAATTGCATATAATTTTAATTCAAAAGTAATTATATACATATAGAATAATCATAAGTTGGTTAAAACAAATAAACTAAAGAGATATGAGAAAATCCTAAAATTGAAAGATAAGGGACGCTTTTTTTTTTTTGGGATCTGAAATTTTCACAAATTTCATAGTATATGAAAATTGTGGTGTTTTTTTTTTTTTTTTTGGGTGCCTTTGAAATTTGCTATTTATATTTTTCATTAAAAGCTCTCCAAAATCCAGTAAGTAGAAAATTTTCCAAAATTTACAATTTATTTGAATACTTCATGACTTACACAGACTTCTAAAAAGTTTCAATTGAATACCTGTGACTTTTAGAGACTTTTTAAAAGTATATAAAAGTCCTAAATGAATATACCTAAACTTTTAGAGAATTTTTAAAAATCTCAATTAAATACTTTTTAAACCACTTTGGCACAATAGTCACAATACTCTCCAAAGTGACACGTGTACATTCGAAGTGTTTCCAAAGTGATAACAATTCCTGACGACCTCAACATGGTGCGCTGCCAAGTGAAGAGTAGATCCAATGAAGCAACTGAAGTGCCCCTCACACCGAAGCGTTTAAGGATCCGAGGCACTTCCTTAACAGATCATTCCACCGCCACTATCAAAAAGATATCTTTTTGGATCTTAAAGTGACGTATCCATGGGTCTAGTTGATATGACATATCGACTTTATGTCAACTCAAATCAGAAGAATTAATTGCCCGCCTACACTAAACACGGCTGATTGACGCTTATGAGCAGACACCTCACACAGTCAGATGCATGCACATGTCCCACATCCAACGGTACTCTACATCTATAAATACCTAAGGTTTAGTAAGAGACAAAGGTAATGAGACTCTTTTAACTTAGTTTTCCATACCAAGAAGTATATATTCTCCTCCGTGCATAACTTGAACACTGTTCCAATCACCCAATACTGACTTGACCGTCGGAGTGTATGAGACTGTCACCACCACTGTTGGTTTCGGCCGTGTTCTTCTGACCGTGCGTTGTTGTGCGCAGGGAGAATTACATGGAATAGCTATCCGTTGGCCACGTGGAATGACCAATTCCTGAGGTCGACAGATTGTCATCATCTGTGGGAAAGTTCCGTCCAAAAGTTCCACATTGTCTACCGGAAAATCATCGAGCACGTTCTTGAAAAAGAACAAAGTCAACCTACAAAGTTCTAAACACCCTTGAAAAGGTAGACAAAATGAGTTATAGTAATGAAATGCCTCTGAAGAAGAGGTAATTATGATCAATGTCACGCATCAGAGACCCCATCACCGACGTCACCGAGGTAACAGGACAGCAGCGCTCATTGAAAGAATGACTCAAATAGCTGCTAGAATGAGGGACATTGCTGCCCAGAATGTGGCGACGCATGAATTCTTCATGTAGGCTCGAGGTCATCAGGGCTTCCAGATACCTCAAACATCATATCCAACTCAAATTCCTGTGCTTCACGGCTGAGGCCATTCGAGCCAGTATCGGGAGCACCCCCTTGAAAGAGAAGTGGGTATGGATGTCACATCCTACGCGTAGGAGAGCCAACCAGGAGAACCACCGCTAGGAGAGAACTTCCAATTGGAATATAAACCCCAAAGGTCTGTCAATGTCTTTGATAGATTAGGGCAGAACCCTAGCAATAGGGTCCGCTCCGTACAAAGATTAGTTCAACAAAAGCAGAAACAAGGACAAGTACCTCCTCTACCTAGAAATAGAAACCTAGTGGATTGGGATATTTGAGAAGAGGCACCTTCACATCTCCAAAATGAATTAAAGGGGGAGGCTTACGAAGGGCCATGTCACTCCTACGAAATTGATGACGATGATGACAACCTCCCATTCTTCAAAGAAATCCGAAGCTTCCCGATGCCTGCAAACTTCATGCCCCCTAAAATCCCAAAATATGAAGGAAAGAGGGACCCATAGAAACACTTGACTAAGTACATGACGCAGATGAGCCTCAAAGGAGCCTTGCCGGCACTGAAATGTGGGGCCTTCCATCTAACCCTCACCGGAGCCGCTGAAGTGTGGTATAGCAGATTACCACCTTTAAGCATCAGAAGCTGGCCAGACTAGAAAAAGGCATTTCTAAACCAATACCTTTCACGAAGGAAATGAGAGGCCCCAATGCAACGCCTGCAAGATATGAGACAAGCTCCTGACGAGGCACTGAAAAGCTATCTCGCCAGATTCATCGATGAAATCACATAGTGCGAGTAAGTCACTGACAGAGAAGCTCTTTCAGCTTTGAAAGATGGCCTCAACATGAACACTTTGTTCTGGAGAGATGTACGCAGCAAGAATCCTAACACCTACGACAAGCTAGTTGAAATGATGAGGGTGAAAATCGTCAACGAGGAGATGATTGACCATCGAAAATGTGCGGCTTAGGGATTTCCCTCACCTCAGAGGCAAATGGGTCAAGGACCAGCCGCACACCTCGTCACCCAGCAATGGACCTAGGCCGGTCACACAGTAGCCCCATATCTGGACGGGCATTGGCTTTAGCCACTCTAAATGCAGTGCCAGTGCTGGCATATGAAAATGCTACTACCGAAGCAGGACCATTCGGGAGAACAAACAATCGAAAGAAGAAGAATAAGCGATCAAACAGGCCATTGGAAGGGGCAAGGTTCTTCACCTTTCACCAACTTTACGGACACGACACCAGCGAATGTAGGGATGCTCCTCGATCCTCGAACCGAAATAACCCACACTCATCAAGGAGTGAATACACACGCAGGTCCACCTCTCCGAATAGGGAAGATAGGCGATATAGAGACCAATGCCCCCGGAGAAGAGAATCCAGGGACAGAGAAGAATTCAGGCGTAGGGATCAGGCCCCGTTTGGAGGCCAAGTTATCAAGGAAATTGATACAATCATTGTAGAACCTAACATCGGGGGCAACACCAGGAACACCCAGAAGAACTACACAAAGGAAGCAAAGGATCCTCCAATGATTACTTACATAGTCAATCAGACCCAAAAGGCCAATAGGATGACCCCGATCACTTTCTCTCAAGAAGATGCACAAGGAGTTCACCACCCCCATTGTGACGCGTTGGTAGTAAGAGCCGTAGTGGCTCGAGACGGACTCAAACGCATACTCGTCGACAATGGAAGCTCGGTGAATATACTGTTTGGATCCACATTTGATAAAATGCATATTGAACATGAGTTGATCCCCATGACTGACCCGCTATTTGGATTTACTGGTGACAGCATCATCCCAAGAAGGCGAATTACCCTACCTATCGAGATGGGGTCATCCCTCCTAGTGGCCCACCACTTGATGGAGTTCCTGGTGGTGGACCACAGATTAGCTTACCATGAAGTATTGGGTCGACCTGCCTTGAAAGATTTTTGGGCAGTTACATCTATCCATTACTTGTGTATGAAGTTCCCAGCTGAGCATGTGATTGCTACAGTGCGAGGCGATCAAATGGGCTCAAGGGTATGTTACTTCAACTCTCTGCGAAAATTCGAGCCCCGCACTGTTAATGTCATTATAACAGAAGTCGCCAACGACGCCGACATGAACGTGGAAATGCTCGACGCCCCTGAACAAGGGTGTACCTCCGAACAGGAGGGAGACGTCAACATGGTAGAGGCCCCTGAAGAAAGGCACCCTCTTAATGAGTTGGATCCTCAAATTATCGAATCAGAACCAAATACAACTCCAATGGAAGAACTGAAAACTTTCCCCATCAACCCTGAAGACTCAACTCAGGTCTTGCGAATAGGGAAAGCATTACCCCCCGAGGTGAAAGAAGAGGTGATGAACTTCCTGAAAAGGAACCTAGATGTCTTTGCCTGGAAACACGAAGACATGGCAGGAATAGACCCCAAGGATCAATTGCCACTACCTTAACATCAACTCCTCATGTACCCCACATTGGTAGAAAAGACGAGCCCTCAACTCGGAGCGATATGATGAGCTCAAAGAAGAAGTTGATAAACTCAGCCGTAGTGGCTTCATCAGAGAAGCTTTCTACCCAAAGTGGATATCCAACCCTGTCCTCGTAAAAAAACCAAGTGGAAGATGGAGGCTGTGCGTAGACTTCACAAATCCAAATAAGGCATGTCCTAAGGACAACTTCTCTCTCCCAAGAATTAACCAACTGGTAGACTCCATTGCTAGACATGAGCTCTTGAGTTTCATGAATGCATACTCAGGGTACAACCAGATACCCATGTTCCGACCTGATGAAGAATCCACATCGTTCATCACAGACAGGGGATTGTATTACTATAAGGTGATGCCATTCGGATTAAAAAATGCTAAAGCCACTAATTAGAGGTTGGTTAACATGATGTTTGCCGAGCTCATTGGCAAAACTATGGAAGTCTCCGTGGACGACATGCTAGTTAAAAGCCTCCAGGCGAAAGAACATGTAAGTCACCTCGAACAAACCTTTCAGATTTTTAGGAAGTACAACATAAAATTGAACCCCCTCAAGTGCACATTTGGAGTTGCTTCGGGTCAGTTTCTAGGATATATTGTGAACCGGAGAGGAATCGAGGTGAATCCGAAAAAGATAAGGGCCCTACTAGAAATGAGGTCACCTCAGAAGCTAAAGGAGGTACAAAGCCTCAACGGTCGAATAGCCGCGCTCAGCTACTTCGTTTCCAGGGCCATGATAAGAGCTTACCCTTCTTCAAAGTCTTGAAATAAGGGAAGAAATTCTAATGGACGAGGGAATGCGAGGAAGCCTTCCAAGCACTGAAGAAGCACCTCTACTATCCTAGCCACAACCACAAGAGTCACTGCTGCTGTACTTGACGGTTTCAGACCAGACCATTAGTGTAGTCCTTGTCAAAGAGGAAAGCGCGCATCAACTGTCGGTGTATTATATTAGCAAGGCACTCCTCCCAACAAAGGCGCGCTACCCAGATATGATGAAACTTGTACTCTTCCTAGTTACAGCGTCGAGGAAATTGAGGTCGTACTTTCAAGCCCATTCAATTGAGGTTTTCACCTACTTCCCCTTGAAACAAGTATTGCAGAGAACAGATGCTTTGGGACGTTTGCTAAAATGGGCAATCAAACTTAGCGAGTTCGACCTACTGTTCCGACTTCGAAACGCCATCAAAGGCCAAGCCCTCGTAGATTTTGTGGTTGAGTTTGTCAAAGCCCCAGAAATGGAGGCGACAATAGAACCAGCCGAGCCCCTAACATGGAACCTATTTGTGAATGAAACGTCAGGAGAGACTGGCTCTGGAGCAGAAGTTATTTTAGAAAGCCCAGAGGGCCATAAATTAAACTGCGTAGTCAGGTTCGACTTTAAAGCATCGAACAACGCTGCGGAATATGAGGCCCTCCTAGCAGGCCTTATACTAGCAAAATAGATGTAAGTGAAAATGCTCCTAGCAAGTAGCAACTCGAATCTTGTAGTAAGTCAGGTCAACGGAAAGTTTGTAGCCAAAGACAATAGCATAGCTGCGTATTTGAAATTGGTTATGAATCTAATCCCTCACTTCAAGAGATTTGAATTAGTTCAAGTCCCACGCCTCGAAAATACACACGTCGGCGCCCTGTCCAAACTAGCCAGCAGTAAGGATTCGGAGCTACTAATTATTGTTCCAATTGAGCGTTTACCGAAGCCCTCTATCTCTAGAGGCGAATAGGTACTATGGACTGAAGGCACCCCACTTTGGATGCAACCCATCGTGGCCTACCTCAAAGATCAATCACTGTCAACCTCGAAAAGTGAGTCGAAGAAATTGAGGAGGAGGGCTGCTCACTTTGTTCTCCAGGATGGTATGCTCTACAAAAGGGGTTTCGCTTCCCCACTTCTCCGATGTGTGGGAGGGGAAGAAGCCATGTATATATTCAGGGAGATTCATGAGGGCGTCTATGGTAACCAGTTTGTTCAAAGATGTGACAAGTGCCAGCGCTTCTCAAACATTCAAAGGCACCCTTCTTAAAGCCTCTCCGTGGTCACCAACCTGTGGCCGTTCGTCAAGTGGGACATAGAATTTATCGGTCCACTCCCAAAAGGAAGAGGAAGCGCCACTTTTGCCATTGACTACTTCACCAAGTGGGTTGAAGCTGAACCTCTAGCAAAAATCACTGAAGCGAACACCACAAAGTTCATTTGAAAAAATATCATTTGCAGGTTCGACATTCCCCACTCTTTAGTGTCTGACAACGGAAGGTAGTTCGACAACAAAAAGATGCGAGACTTATGTGACGAACTCTGCATAAGGAAGGACTTCTCAACATCCCACCACCCCCAAGCAAATGGGCAGGTCGAGGCAGTAAACAAAACTATCAAGCATACCCTGAAAAGAAAGTTTGACGCCTTGAAAGGGGCGTGGGTCGATGAACTCCCCCATCTCCTATGGGCCATTCGAACAACCAGCCAAACTGCAATAGGTGAGACACCCTTCTCCATGACCTATGGATCCGAAGCCATGAGTCTTATCAAGGTGGGTATTCCCTCTTATCGTCGGATACATTTCAATGAGATCACCAACGACGAAGCTCGAGTGCATGAACTTCACCTCTTTGAAGAAAGGATGGATTTCTCTCAAATAAAATTGGCAAAGTATCAAAGAAAGATGACCTGTTATTACAACTCTAAGGTCAGAAATCAAACTCTTTATCTGGGGGATCTCGTCCTTAGAAGGGTCTTCCAATCATCGAAGCCAATTGGGTCTGGAGTGCTTGGACCGAACTGGGAAGGTCCTTTTCACATCTGCGAAGAGTCTCGACCCGGCACTTATGAAATAGAAGACATGGCATGGAAGGTATTGCCTCATCAGTGGAATATTGAACACTTGAGGAAGTACTATCAATAATATGTCCTGATCCGATCTATATTTTGTCTGTTATTGTAACATTCCTATCTTATAAGTGTTGAACTGCCTTGGTAAAAAGATAATGTAAGTTATAATACATCAGTTCTCTATTATGTTATACGGGTTAATCAATTGGTACCTCAGTTTTCCAATATTTTACGTGGATCAGATCTGTCATCGACTAGTTGGTAAACAATGTTTAAGATTTACTTAAGTCCGTAACTCATCAAGATACACAGTTAAGCATAAAAGTAAGAAACAAAAACACTTAAGTCCGCTGTTATTTCTAATTTATTAATGATTTTTAAAAAAAAATCAGTTATAACGTGTGGGCACTTGCATGGTATACTTTATGATTATTTTCATTTCTTCTGTATGTCTATTGTGTAAGTCTTATTTCTGATTCATTCACTAATTAAGGCCTCAAAATAGGGAGAATTATTTTATCTTTTGTACAATAATACCATATGGTACCAAAAATACTATGGATTTCGTATGGTATATTGCATTAGTTTTAAACCAAAACACGTCGAACTTGAATGATTTAGACAATACAATGCACAATATTTCAAAATTTTTCTCCTTTAATACTCCAACTAGTAGTTTGTGAATCTACATAACTTAAGTGCTTGTTTGGTAGTACTCTTAAATGCTTATAAGTTGTGGGTTCAACAAATTCCCGAATATGGGGTTGGTTGACGAATGAGACACCTACAGGGTACGGTTGGGCCCACCGACCATTTTACACCCCTAGTCATGCCACATGTAATTCACTTCATGACCAACTTCCTGAGCAAAAATTCAATCCCAAGCAGAATTTGGGCAAAATACTGTACACACTATTACAGTAATGCAGGAGTCAAAAGATTGGTTTCACAATAGACCAGACGCTACGCACTTGGCGTGTATACCTTTTTGGTCCGTAAACATACTAATTTCCTGTGTGCTCACCATTGCTTCTTTCCCTTTTTCTTTCTCTTGTTGCCTACGCTGCTACTATTGCCACCCCCGGTTTTGGGAACATTTCGGTTAGGTGGGCTCTCAGATGTACTAGTACTACCAGAAAAATTTTCAAACATGCCAGATTGCATAGCATTTTGGAACCACTCGAAGAATTCCTCCTCTGTCATCGCCTCTTCCATATTATGTGTCGGAATCCCACCTCTGCTTTGTCCCGAACTTGATCCCTTCCCATTGCTATTCTTTGACATAACACTTGTGTTTACATGAAAACTAGGCTTGTGAGTGTTGACTGGGCATCTCATCCCCTGCAACCACCACCAAGGAGCACATATAAGTAGCATTTTTTGCTTGAAGTGTGTGTACATACATGTATATATAAACATGTACCGAATTAAAGTCTCTTAATCGGGACTTTTACTTCCGTAAAAGCTTAGCCCAGCATGCTTCTCTTTGGGTGTATTAAAGTCTTTTTTTTTCTTTTTTAAAAGCCGAACAGGAACGGGGTCCATCTCTTTGGTTACTGCTGGGCATACCATTAACGTTGTTTCATGCCTACTACATTTTACCTTCACATCTAACCTGTACTCTTGATTAGTGACAACTTTTATCTTCTGTTTCTTTTGTTATATCAGGAAGTTACTAACAATTTTCCATCTTTCAACTCTCGATTCAATGTGGAAAATGCTATTTCTATCAAAATTAGACTGCCAATACCTTCACCAAATTTTACACACTTCAAACAAGTGGTCTACATTCAATATTTCTATACTACTCAATTATAGTGACAGCAAAAAATGCAACAAGTCATTATCTTTATACAGTCAAGCGAGAAAACCGTACCTGACATATATACCATTCAGTTGCATCGTAAATTTTGCCATCAGCACAGACATATGCAGCAGGAGGTTCTACCTGCACATATAATAAGGAGTTAGAAGCAAATAAACCAAGAAGCTGAAAAATTGAACCTTTATGGCTCTTCTTCTGGTACATACCTTCTGCAGTATTCCGAAGAAGAGAGGCTGTAAGGACTGTTCGACCCATCCGTCCCCATCTTTAGCTTGATGAAAATCTTTACAATCCTTGGGAACAGAAAATACAGAAATCAAAATGCATGTAAAAATATATCTTTGGCAATGACCCCGATGAAGTTTCTTTAAATGCCTTTTCCCATGGAAAACTAAATCCACAAATCTAAATTAGAGAATGGAAAACCTGGCACCATCTTGCTCTAGATTTTGGTTTCTTGGTGTGAACCCAGACATGAAAGTAGCCACACTTCCTGCACGCAATTCTTCTCAACTCCCCAAGCGGGTCCTCCCCTTCTGCTTCTGGGCGTGCAAAGCTAGAGGTAGTGAAGCCCCGCCCCTGGAAAAGCAACATGAGAAAGCATGAGGCAATTGAAAAGAATGATAAGTCTGCAACTAATTAAAGTAAAACTAACAATATATAAGTTCATAGATGCTGGAGACAAGGGCAAGCATGCTAAGTCAGCTATAGAAGGATTCTTTCCACGCTGCATAGAAACCTCATTTTCTTTTCTATTTGTGTGGTTGTGAACATTGAAATAAAAAATAATTAAAAAATGGTTCAATCAACAGAAACTAAATCCATAACTACTATTGCTGCTGAAGGTGTAGATTGAAACCAGAAACTCTAATTGTGAAATCTCAATTAAAATGTGGCCAAGTAAGACTGGGAACAGAAAATATGATGTTTGGTACAACGGAATCGCTATGTTTGGCATAATGGAATGACCATTCAATGCTTTTATTCTCTGAATTATTTTATCAACAGCATATCTTGACAGGGATAAAAGATTGTCAGCTGGTGATGACGAAAAGAAGGGCATTAAAAGTCTCGTATCTAAGTAATAACAGCATGGAACATTGAAGTCAATATGCAAAACTACAGTTTTTTTTAAATGATTAGGTTTATGTATCATTAACCACCAGATGCATGCAAGGCACTGGGTGCCGTAAGGGTTCCTGGGAATTTAAAAGTCATTTCAGGAAAGTGGAATAGGTTATAGCTCAAACCTCTTGAGAACCATTCTGGATATTTCGGAAAAAATTCAGCAGCTCTTCCCTCTTCAATTCATCATCATATTCTTTTCGCTTGGCGGAATCCAGCAAAACCTTGGAAAACAAGATGTAAGATGTATTCAGGCACAACAATTCAGTTAATAGAAACAATCTAACGAAAGAGAACAAAATTAAGAAAAAGAGATACCTCATAAGCATTTTGAAGTTTCTTGAAAGCTTCTGCAGCCTTCTCGTTTCCCATATTTTTATCTGGATGGACAAGCATTGCCTAATAACCACAAACAAATGTGCAATTAAAAAGCCAAAAGAAAAGAAAGACTCTTGATTCTTTTGATTTCTTTCTTTTTTCTGAAGAATTTCCATTAGACTTGAGTTATTGCAACAGAACGAGATCCATACTTGTAGATCATGTTTTGCGAACTGTAATGGACGATATCAAATAAGAAAAAGAAGTTAAAATCTTGTTTAGAGAACACTCTAGCCTTGTCTTACCAAACATGGTGGTAGAGCACTCAACTGGACCACACTGTAAATTTCTCAGGTAAATTACCCGATAATAAAAGTGAAATATTAAGACATTCACCTTTTTCCTGTATTCCCGCTTGATTATGGAGAGGTCTACGTTCTGAAACCGGAACAAGCCCAATGCAGCATAATGATCTTTACAGTTCAACAACCTAACAACTTCATCTTCAGATGTCACTTCAGAATCAGATCCACTAGTTGAAGGTATTCCAGGATTACGATCATCTGGTACATCTGTACCAGTTCCACTGGATGAAGCATGCATCGACTCATGGGAAAAAAAGGATGGTTCACCTTGCATTCCAGCTGCTTGTTCTTCATGAATGTTGGGCCTTCTTTGTTCTAAAGTATTCCTTAGGACGTATAGAAGAATATCACTTGAAATAAATGATAAATTCAGGCCAATAAGCACGCCAAGCCATCCAACATATGTCCATGCACAATACATTGAATACACGGTCATAATAGACAATGCAATGCGATCATGGCTCAGTATGAATGCCAATCCTGCAGTTCCATAAACCACCAATATCAGTGCCAATAGTAATTAAACATCATGCCAAGTGATTTTATGTATAGGAGATAAGGGTACGAATCTAGATGGTGAAAATTGCCAAGTATTCTGAGATAAATGTTCACCTGCTGCGAAAGTCATAATAAGTCCACTTGTCCAAAAGCTTCCATATAACCACAAGAAAGTCGCTCCAGAGAAGAAAATAAACACACTTGCAAGGGCAAAACCAGTGAACAATCCAATTACAGCAGTGATTACCTGAACAGTCCATAAAAAGCAAATAAGAAACATACTTGATAGATAATTCACAATTAAACCTTCAATTAGCAGCTATTCCCAACATAATAGAAAATTGAAGCAGAAAACTAGGCAACTTCTAGTCCACATCTTTTCTGAGGTTTTTCCTTCCAAAAAGATATAAGTATAGGTCATTTTTAAAGATTACCGCTTACCAGTATTATGAGAAACTTCGTCATTCCGACCATTGCAACTGTTGAGAGGACACCAAACCAAATGATAGAGAAAACTGATGTTGTCCCCATGCGGAGCAAGGATTCCATGCCTCTGATAAAACAGTCCAACCAAGCCATCAACAGAAGAAGCATTGTATTACCAAAATACATAATCAATCTGAAGACAATTGGTTGCACAAGCTCAATCATCCTTCGACCATAATCATGTGCCCTTAGTACTTCAGTTTTGAGAGTGACAAACATTGGTTTGTACCTCTCTGCCCATTCAATAGATGCCTTTGATACGGCAAAAGCACATGTCCTCATCCACTTAAAAAGCTCAGTATCCAGAAACTCTGCATTACCCATTCTGTTTTCTGCATGCAATTCATTCTGTGAATCAACAAAACTATTCAAATTCTGAGGGCTGCGATTACTCTCAGGAGCAATTTCATTTTTGTCTCTCACATCAGAAACTTCAACTGTAGGCATACAAGTCTTGCCTTCTTCAGGTGCCGGCTTTTCATTCTGTGCTGCATCAATGCTTCTGTTTTCCCTTCTAAAAGATTTCTTAAATTTTTTCTTACTTCTCTTCTCGTCTGGTACGTGACTTGTATCAATCCTGCTCTTTGTTTGAGGCATGACTGTGTGGTTACTATTTGGAAGTGCCTCTCCTAGTGTATCCTTCTCATTGACTCTTCCTTCTGTATTTTTCACTGCAGGTCCAGTATCTGAAATTCCTTTCTTACCTTCGGATGATCAACAATCCAACCCATTCTTTTGTTGGTTCCCTTTCTAACCATTAAGCTTATTGCTTTCAGTTAACATAGAAGTAGGTGTAAAAGTGAATTCATTGCTAAAGCATTATCAGATAGACACCTGTTCCCATAAACGCATGGACAAGTCAATTCAATGCATGGCACTAAAGTATACATGATGACCAAAATGGAAATGAATCTTATCGTCAAAATGTGATCTACTTTGAAAATTCGGACACGCATTATATAGTTTTGCAAGAAAAAGAAAAATCAGCCAAATCAAATTGGCCAACCAGGAGCTATAGTCTCAAGGTTTCACACCCCTAAACAGTACGAATAGCGTTTCAAGACACTTCAAAGAGAATGGTTAGGTTCTTTAGGGGTGGTACTCCTCAGTCCTCAACACTGGCCTAACACTTGGATGCAACTGCAAGGTTGGTGACGAATACCTAAAACAAGGATCGAAGAATTGCAGTCTTTATCTATTCAACCGAAAAACTTTACATAACCATTTAATTGATTTCTTAATCACCTTACACTTGCTGAAGTTTTTGTAAAAGCACTCAAGAACTCAAAGATCACAATTTAAGAGGAACTTAGTCAGCATTATGTTATGGAAACTGTGATAAAATCTTTCCGACATATACTTTACGTCGATATCTAACTTAGCCTCTGTTTGAGCCCCATTTTTTTGGGGGAAATATGTT
This sequence comes from Olea europaea var. sylvestris, assembly GCF_002742605.1. NCBI lineage: Eukaryota > Viridiplantae > Streptophyta > Magnoliopsida > Lamiales > Oleaceae > Olea > Olea europaea. The sequence goes on along the minus strand of NC_036258.1, from coordinate 6,785,557 downwards.
TTGCAATAGTGAATTTTTATTTTTTTTTTTGAGAATGTGTGGTTAAAAATTAGGGAAAGACTTTGGGTTTGGGAGAACGTGCGGTTGAAAATGAGTTTTTGGAAAAAAGAGTTTTAGAAAAAAGGAGGCTCGAACAGGGCTTAAGATAGCAGAAATTATGGGCATACTAAATTGTAGTTATACATTTGAATTTAGTAAGACGAAAAAATAAAAAGTGAGGCAGAGAACTTGCTTCTTTAGCTGCAAGTCGTGCCTAATTTGGAAAGAAAATAAACAGTTGCATGCCTTTAAACAAAAAATGCATTTTCGCACCAAGAAATTTAATAAAATTATATAGAAAATCTACAAAATTACCAGATGAACTGCTTCAGAGGTAAAACATCTTGAAGCAAAACTTAAGTTGCATATTTCGTATAGAAAAACATAGTAACATCAATCAGTACAATTGTGCATTTCAATATATGTGTGTTTATCTATGCATCAAGAGATGTATAAAATCATACAGAAAATCAACAAAATTATCCATACCCAAACCCAAGCTGGTAAAACAATAACTGTGTATCTGTGCATTTCTATCAATATGTGTATTTATGCATCAAGCAATACACAAAATTAGATAGAAAATTAACAAAATTATACATACATTTGAAACAAAAAAATGCAGAAAATAACCAAATGAACTGCCTCACTAATAAAATATTTTGATGCAAAATTTTAGCCGCATATAGAACAATTATACCTTGTTGCCAAAGCCCTAAAAACCTAATTTTTGGGTACTTCACAAGACTAATAAAAAGCCTAAATATTTCACCAATTTTCAGAAAATTGATAAAAATAAAGAAATCCGTTTGCCGACATCAAAACATTGGATGCCACAGATACATAATTACAAGTGTTTAGAGAGAGAATAACAATAATATCGTAAAAAAAGAAAATAATAATAATAATAAACAGAAAAAAGAAGCTTACCATCAAAAAGTGAAGAGGTGTAATCACAATTTTGGTCACTGTGTCAATAAAATGAGTTTTTTTTTTTTTTTGGAACAGAAACTAATTTTCAGATGAAAACTGAAACGAAAAGCAGCCCACAAAGCAGTAGTCAATGAATGCTCTCTCTCCCTCTCTCTAGCTTGGTTTCAGTGGGCCCATGCGAGCAAGAACAGTCAGCATAGTGAGTCGAGGCAGCCACAATATTGTTCGAAGTTCGAACCGACCCCATGTTCGTGCGTAACCGTTGTCGAGTTTTTGTGAAGTGAATATCTGCTTTTCGTTCCCTCAACTTTTGTTTAATAGCACTTTAATCCCACTTAGTAGTAACTGTGTACATTTAGTACTGCACACTAAATATGATTGGACGGTTCGACTAGCAAAATCTAGTGTTGTTCGATTTTCATACGTAGTATTTACAACTCTTCTATACGTTCTAACGTAGCATTTACAACTCTTCTTTTAAAGACATGTAATAATTTATTGCCAAACGTGCTCAAAGGAACAAGATCTTTGCAAATTGAGTAGTTAAGATTTCAAAATTTGTTACTTATTAAGCAGTGCTTATAAGTTGAGAATCATATGACATGTCTGAATAGCTAATGAGTAATAAATTGTGAATCTTACGAAATGTAATTATAAATAATATTTTTGAACAATTTAAATGGGTACTTTCTTAGTAGACTATGTATGAGCTCATACCCATAAGATCAATGATCAACACATCACTATATCCCTAAACACAATGAACTAAACAAGTAATCTTAGATAAGGCCATGAATCTATAATGTCTTTTATATCCGTCGAAATATTATCCATTAATGTGTTAGATGAATTGTCAAAAATACTGTCCGACACATTTCGAGTTTCCTATTATCCGCGGACGATTTTTTTTATTAATCAAAAATAGAGATTGCTCCCATTTTGATCTTACCATTTCTTGTATTTTTTCAAATATTTTGTTCAAGACTCACTTTCCGCATAATCTTCATAATGTGCCAAGTATTTATCGCCAAATTCCTGACAAACACTAGTTAAAATCGAGAACTTTAATTCGAGAGGAACCCATTGGTGAATTGGAAAGCTTAGAAGGGGATATTGGAATTCGATTTTTATTCCCATTTTGGCTTCGATTTTCAGGTGGTATGGAGTTGCCCGTGGCGATAAAAATGGGATGTTAGCGGTGGGATGGCAGATGAAATCAGTTGGACTTTGTGTTTCATTTTCTTTTTGTTTCATATTCTATGTTATTGCATTGACATATTTTTTGTCTTCTTGACGTGAAGCAAGGGTATAATAGTCATTTTAAAACAAAGTTTAACTTTTTAACTTTCAATTAACAATTTATTTTTAGTGATGGTTAAAAAACCAGCCCAAAAGGATTGGCCGAAAAGAGAAAAAAATAATAATAAAAATAATTTTATTTTTAGACAATTCAATCGTTAAAATCCCATTTTGAATTTGTATTTTATTCTCTAATAATAGCATAACTCGAAATTTTGAAAATGTATAATAATAATAAATGAAAAAAAAAATTAAACAAGACAACAAACAGAAGAAGGGTGGGGCGCCCCGAACCTGCCCATTGCCATCCCTAACGATTTTCATCCCTATGGATCTCTACTAACATTGTCAAGTAGGTTGAAGACCCGCGACCTCTCTTTTGAAGATTGGAAATCATTATCCACGCTACTACAAATAATATTGTCCCAAAATTTGTTTATACAAATAAAATTTGCTGAATAATTTGAATACAAGCTCAGTGAGAGTCAGTTTAAATTATCAAGTATCTGCAATTTTTCATTTACAAGACTAAGAGCATCCAATTGATTTCTAAACCAGTAAGTGCATGTTCGGTACAAAGTTTAAAGTACGACTAGAGAATTAATAAACAAGATTTTAGCTCATTTCTCTTCCTTAACACTGTCCAATATTAACTCATTTATCCCTAAAAACATGTCATAATGAGCTAGTATAATAAATAAGGATTTGTGTACCTCATTTCTTCGCCTTTGCGAACCTAAGGCAACGATACTTCTCGCCGCTTACTGTTATTTCAAGAGCTCCATCTTGATTATCTTGATTTGACGCGGTTCCCATAAGCACACTTTTCTCTTTCTCGAGATTCTCTCTTTCAATCTTTAGCCGTGTTTCTTGCCTAGCAATCTCACCCTAGAGTACAACAATGTCACACTCAGATATCATATCAAAACTAAAAATTTGTAACAAATAGATAACATCAACCTACACGTCGAAAACAAGGACTCAGAACAATTCCAATCATCATCTTTTTGACAAATAATAGCCATTGAAAATAAAACACACAAAAAGAGCTAATTATAATTTGTCTACTGATTTTCATCAGAAGCAAAACACCTTTATGAGGAAGGCGTTTATGTATTTCTTCAACAGCCTTCCACAACCATGTGACCATGGGTAAGCCCAAATGTGGGAAGATAAATTAGGTGGTTTAATACATAGAAATAGGTATTAAAGCGTGTTTGACTAAGCTTAACTGTTACTATTAAGTAACTATTTTCAAAACATGTTTAGCCAAACATGCTCTTAGTTCCGAGTTCTGCCAGTAGCACCAAATGGAGCTATAAAAAGAAAGTGAAGAAATTCGCTAACCAAAAGACATGGATTGCAAACAGAAACTGAAGAATTATGGTTCGGGAAGTCCAATGCAGGAAAGATATATTTGGTAACATGAATCATTAAACATGGCAATGTTACTTTCGGACCTACCCAAATGAGTTATTGAAAGCAAAAAGAAGAAATCCCCAAGCATACTTGGAGGCGAAAGGCCAATCTACCTTCCATATTGTACAATCAAACGAAGTCAACTAAATCTTAAAAAAGCTGCTACATTCAGAACTCAAGATACAAGTTCAAGGTCTAGGTATAACACAAGTTTCATTTTGCACCACAGAGGATAATCTCTTATTCCGTTATTCTCCAGTGCGAAGAAATTGTATCCTCATAATGTAATGCTCAGGTCTAGAAAATTGTTAGAACAGCGTCAAAAAGCATGCTGATGGTCAAATTTATGTAGACAAGTTTGATGAGTCTATAAATGATGCGTGTAGAGATGTGCAAAATATTATCAAGTTTTCCAGTTTCAGTGTATCATGGCTCTTCCACCTGCTCCAATATGCATTTAAGATTTTCCTTAATACTTCCCCCTTTCCCACCCAAATGTACCATGAAAAGCGAAGGTTCTACCCACAATTATGGAAGATACCCATAATGATCTATGCAAGTCTATATTGTCATTGCATGTCTAGTATGCACCGGTGGACAATCGAAAATACAACGAACAAGACTTTAACCTTTTTTCTTCCTCAATAATGTCCAATACTATCCAATCCTCTCGAACATACCATCACTCTGTTACATTTTCTATCCATCCCAGTATGCCCAAGAAACGAATACCAAGCCTTTAAATATAAGGTGGTGACTATGCATTTATTTTCTTAACGTGGTTCTCTGCACCTTCTTCAAAACAAAACACAACATTATAGCAGGTCTAGAACAAATAGATATCCCACTTAAGCAGACTTTGAAACTGAATAAAAATTTTGTCAATCGTGGCTGTCTATTAATAATAAACATATCAAACCAGTTACATGAAGAATGGTACCTACGCTAATGATCTAGAAAAAGAAAGGTGCACAACAAATTCTCAGGACGAAGGACGAACTAGTTGAAAAAAGTAAATTGAAAACTACTAGCAGCATCCCCACGGTCAGATGCCCAAAAACTTTTCCATGTAAAAATATCTCAACCAACTCTTCAACTAAACACTTAATTTGCTATACTTACACTCTCTTTTGCAAAAGATGGATTTGCAAAGCGTCATAGAGGTGGATTATAAGGATGTTACTTATTATATCATAGCATCAGGCAATGACTTACAACCAGCAATCAGAAAATCTTCTGTGAATATATTATATTACATAGTCAAATTATATATAAATATTAACAGCTTATCTCCTCTTTTAAAGATAATAAAAATATTTATACGTTAGTGATACTTTGATATTTTTCATACTTCGTTTGTTTTAATTGTGTAACTAGTATAACATTTTTCCCCATTATGGTTATTTGTATCATTGGGTAAGCATGGGGATCGGGTTTGGTTTCTTGTTCCAGTTCTGATACTATAAATTGGATCATTTTCTTTGTAATTCTTACAGGGAAAATTTATATAAGTTTTCAAATTCCTTTCATCGTTCTATCTCAACTACTTCAGTTCACAGTTCTTAACATCCTCAAAACTCGTATTTCAATTTCATTAATACACCTGTAACTTGGGTACCTCACGACGAGAGAGTTCAGCCTTCCAGGCTGCTTCGCGCTCAGCAACTTCACGCTCACGCTCCTCAATGTAACTCTGCATCTCCCTCTCCTTCATAATTCTGTCCTGTATGTCAGCATCCAGGGCCTCCTTCAGCTCCTGCACAAAATTATCTACAACCATCTTTATTCTCAGCGACATCAATCCGTTTCCTCCACAAATCAATAATGAATTTCTTGAAGCCGTAAAATCACTCGCTCACTCCTCCTCCTCCACAAATGATGCTACCTGCAGCCCAATAACTTCACTTAAATCATGTTTGGTCAAGCTTAGAAAAGCAAAAAAATGGTTTCTTTTTTGTTTTCTATAAAAAAAGCAAGACCAAACATGATCTTAGTTTTTAATAGTATTAGAATTATTTTTGAAGTGGGCTGTCAAAAAAAACAATCAAATCATGAAAAAGGTTTCCAGATTGGTAATCATAATAACCCAGAAAATAATGCAACAAAAAAGACAAAAAATTCCGGAAATTATAAAGAAGTGACTAAAAATTTGAATCAGAGTTTATGCAATTTTTTAGGCAGGTTAATATTCTTTCCAATCCTTGCTTCTTAAAGTCAAAATTAAACAATAATATCTCACTTTCAACAGGAAAAATATAAGCAGATTAATTTTGCAATCAAATTTTTACGCAAACAGTCCCCTATAATATAATAAAGAAAGAGCATACCAGCACGAGATTAATTGGTAAATCAAAGAAGGTAATTGTAGCTGCCCACAGAAGGACATGGTTCTTGCAAAATGGTAATTGGGGACCAAAATTGAGGAATATTGGAGGAGGTGAGGGGACGTGGGATGGAGTGGGGAAGTGCAATCCGCAAAGTCCACAAACCCAAGAGCGAACGCAACCACGGGCATATTCTTTTCTTTTGTGGATGTCATTTACATATTTTTAGCGACCCAAAAATTATTCAAATTAGCTTAACGAGTTCACTTATAAGTAAATTTACGTATTTTTTAATTTATATCAAAGTTTGACATTCAAAAGTTAATTATTTTAGCAATAAAATATAAAATTATTATCTAAACTCTGTTTCCCATTTTTCCTCCATTTTTAGAAGAAAAAGAATCGTTATTGAGCCCCACCTGACATGACATGACATGACAAGTTTGACTTGCTTCTCACAATTTGTCTAGAGAGGTGAGCCCAACGATTGAAAATGCCATTCTTATTTTTGGAAAAATGTCCCTCAAACAAGCACTAAATAAGTATATCTTTTGAGTTTTAACTCAAATATGTGAAAAAAAAAATGTAAAAAGGAATTATATGAAGATGGTAAGCTTTTTATTACTAATTAGAGTTGAACATGCAATACACGTTGTTCTGAAACACTTTATAATTGTTATAAAAGTAATATTTGATACCAATTTGTTGTAATGATTTGACAAGTCTCAAAAGAATTAAAGAAAATAAAATTTAGGATAAAAGTTTAAGATAGTAAAATTTTATTCTCAAAACTAAACTTTTATAATTCAAATTTTTTTTTTTTATGGTGAAAAACTACAAATGAGCAACATTTTAATACTACATTTGGTACATAAAAATTAACTGACAATACTTGAATTTAAATATCAATTAAAATTTCTAAATTGCATGAATAAAAATAAATCCATCTATAAAATTTAGCAACCTTTTTAAACTACATTTGGTACGTAAAAATTAATTGCTAATAACATAATACATGAATTTAAACACCCATTAAAACTTCTAAATACATGATAGAAAAAATTCATCCACTAACTTTAGATTTATATAGATCAAAATTCATCAAGTTAAGATTCATTAAATCTAGATTAATGAAAATGTTAATTAATTGAAAATTAATAACACGAAATTCATATATTACAAGAATTTTGTAGTATTTATTATATATTAAAAATGAAAAGCAAGGTATTATTAATATAATTGAATTATAGTATGATTAAAATCGTTCAAAAAAAATGATTCTCACTTGAAGTGACATAATATTTAATATATCATAGATATATATTGAAAAACGAAAAGTAAGGTATTATTGAAATAATTGAATTCTAGTAAGATTAAAATCGTCCAAAAAATGATTTTCACTTGAAGTGATTAATATATTATAAATATTGATTATAGATGTATCAACTCATTTTACATTGAACATAATATTTCTAAAGGTTTTGAGTTCCAAGGACCAATAATTTCAAAGATGAAAACTTTCGTTGTCCCAAATTTATTGTTTTCTTGATTAACTTTAAATGTATTTTGACACTTTTGACCCATCACATCTTAAAAAGTAGGAAGACAATATGTTGTAATAGCCCACAATGTCAAAAAATACAAAACAAAAGCAAAACAAAAATTTCCAATATCCGTTCTCTCTTCAAAAAAATCAGCTACAATTACAAAATCTACATCTTCAGATTCATCAACAATCAAACAAAAGTTTTAAGTATTACAATACTTTTGAAGAACTGGCAAATCTGCACACAACTTCAATGTCTTGATCAGAATATTATTCGTTAACGTATTAGTCGAATTCTGATTCTTATCTTCTTAAGTATCAAGATTCCATCCTCCAAGGTCAATATGATGAAATGATAACGAACCTATATATACTTGATTTATGTAGGATAAATAGAATCCTTTACAAAGTAAATAATGCTCCATCACAACACAACACAACACATTATTCTCACACTTTTGACCCAATTTCAAGAAGGATTACTAGCATATCATCACTTTGCTAGTGTTGATCATAGCAATGTGCGGCCCGAAGCTCATCTCCTGCTCTTAGCCGAATTCTCTGTCATTTTCTGTAATATTAAGTGTTTTAAGATGTTGTAATAAATGTTCTAGTTGAAAGAAATTCCACCTCCTCTCATCCCTTAGCTCTTTGATGAACTCTTCGAGAGTAATGGTATAGGCGTAGGCTCATGACTCTTGAAAGTGAATATCGCTCGCAAGGGCCGCCCTGATAGTGGAACCCTTCAACGGAAAATTTCGTATGCTAGCTCCAATGATAGTAGAAAGGGCAATTATATTCTGCAACTTAAACACTCAACTAATTGTTGTACAACACTATCTTTTAATATCCAATTCTCATGTCGAACATGCATCAAAAGTACTAATTTAACAAAAATAAGGTACAGTCCCAGAGAAGAAAATCTAGAGATGTTGACAAACTCTTATAGGAAGCAGCAACGAAGAATTTTCTTCAATGATTGAAAGTTAATGGAGTAAAGCCGCGTGGATTTAAAAGGCCCAGGGATCATAAACTCCTCTTCATGGAGAAGCAGCAATGACGGTATGTAGTGAATAAAAATCGGTTAACTCGGTGTCAGCAGGTGCAACAAGACAATAGATGCAAACATTATCCGAAATATATTGGTCAAATCTTATTTCTTACAACCGAAAAACTTCTACATATAGATAATAAAAGTTCAAAAAATCATTCTTTACAATGTTTCAAGAACCTTTATTTTTTATTATTTAGAAGCCAAATTTGAAAATAGAAAAGAAACAATTTCTATTATTTTGTTCTTTGAATTTTTTACACCAGTTAAAAATCATTCACCGGACAAGTACGGTTGATGAGAGCTTCATCTATGAGTACGGAGATTGTCACCGGACAAGAAGGAACGGATTAAGGTGAGGGCCTCGTTGGGCTTGTTCAGAGGTACAAGATGACCGGCCCCTCTAACTGTTACAAAAGTCAAGCCCTCGTATTCCACTATCCTCCCTGCTACCTGCATTTTACAAAACAGAATAACATAAATTCTTAGGACTTCTTGTATTTGTTAGTAGAGAAAATCTCGTTCATTGTACATTAGCAAAATATTGAGGTACAATTTTTGGACTGAAGAAAAAGGGCAAAACATGCTAGTTTCTTGGAACCTTGCATGCTAGAGTTAGAATCTACTGCAAAACCCGTTGGAAGACGTTAAAACTCTGGGGCATGGTTGGTACGCAAACAATGTGATTCCTACTACTACTTTTTTTTTTCCTCTCTCTCTCTCCCTTTAATAGTGATCGATTCTTCCAATCCTCCTAACCAAACACGTCTCTTAAGGTATTTTGACAAAACCAGTAAAGCAACCATTGCTACAGACATAATTTCCAATTTCACATTGTTCTACAAGAAAACATGTTTGATGACAAGAAAACGTCAATGAAAACGGGTCATAAGCGACCACAGGCAACGTCACAAATTGAGTTCTGCAACTATGAATTGGCAATAATACTTACACATGTCTCAAGTACCCGGCCACTTGTATTTTTCATTTTTCATAACATTTTCCTCTTTATTCTCTAAATACTTGAACACATAGAACCAAGCTTCTTGTCAAGTCTGGCTAAGTTTTAGGGAAAAATTATTGCAATATAGACTCAAGTAGAGACTATATTGAAGATAAACAGCATAAAATAGTTTTTGAAAAAACAAAAAATTGTGTTCTAACCGAGTCACAGTTTATCAAGACAAACCTGATGGTTGTGGAACCAAGAAGTCCACGGAGTCTTGAGGGGCAGTTTTAGAGCTTCAACACAGTATCTTGAACCTATGACCGGCACTCGGCCATCTGCATCTCCACTGTTACAAAAACACCAAATAGTCCATGAACGTGTTGATACCATTACAATTAATTGCTATATTTTACGAAAAAATGAATGAAATAAGAGTAATATTTCTTTATAAGATCAACCTTTCCCATTCATAAGGATCTAGATGCCTTGGATTTTGGAAAATGTAGCAATGAACTGAACGGACCAAATTTATTGACAATAAGATTTTAGTTTACCCAAAGATAGGCTTAGTTTGTCGTCGTTGGATTTGCACAAACTATATACTTGTTTACCCGATTTCTATAATGTTTCAAGAAGTTATGTTAACCAAAAAAGATGCTTTAAATGAACACAAAAATGCAAATGAATTAAGAAGTAAAAACTACTGATAGTAATAGTAATAGAGGAAAACAGGTACCTGTAAATCCAAATCCTCATTCCACCTCTGATAAGCTTTTTGTATATAGGAAAGATGGAAAATACAGTATAATTATAAGCCCTAAATATAGAATCACTGCAGTGAACAATTTAAAATGGAAAGGTTATCGAGAATAACAGTCAACGAAAGATAATATGTCAAGTAGAAGTGAATAATCTATTGATGAACGAAAAAGTGCCAGAAAGCTAACTTACCTGCAGACTGTCCATTTTACGCTAGCGCCCTCTCCCACGGAGTTCACATTGAGGGCAACTTGAACATCCTTCCTGTTGAAATATGCTTCAGCATATGTAGAATAGCAGGGTTCATACCCTCCCGGGATCCGTTTCATCCTCCTGAACCCATAATTTTGTGCCTGATAATATATCAGCCTTCAAAAAGTGCTTCTAGCTAGCTTGTAACGCGACATATGATTAACATAAAGGCTATGTTTGGTATGCAATACTAGATAACATTTTAACTTATTTTTCTTCCTCAATACTGTCGAATACTATTCAATCTAACCTATGATGCACCAACACGGACACGTGTCCGACACGATACGTGTCAAATATGTCGACTCGTGATTTTTCAAAAAAGTACTGGTATGACACATCGTCGACACGTTTATTAAATTCTTTAAATTCTTCATTTATATGGTTTAAATTTAATTTTATACTTATTATTGATTTTTCTTGTTGAAATTTTTTAAATATGAGTGCTTATTTATTATTTACTAATAACATAATGGTTATCGTAAAAAGGAAAAATGATTATTGTAGAGTGTCCGAAAAATGTATGTATTGACAAGTGTCGGACACGGACACGTTACTCTAATTAGAGTGTCCGTGCCACAGAAAATCTAACTTATCAAACATGCCAAAAAATGCCTAGTTTCAAGAATCACCTGAGCATTTGAAAATTCAGTCCCACCAGTAATACCATAAGCAGAAGATGATGTCTTGTTGAGAACACACGATGGGACATAGATATTGTAAATGTCGATCTCGTTGTATCTATTGAAGACTGGAGACATGGCGATGTTACATTTGCTTGACCAGTTCTCGAGATGGAAGTTACAATCTCGTCTAGCTTTATTGTACTCTTGATCTGAAATTATAGTGTGGCTCCACGCATACTCAAGAAGTCCTTTATAATCATAATAGTCATTTGTTTCCGGATTTCCTACCTGAAAATCATCAAATACTTTAGTACCAAGTATTTACTACTTCCAACAAATCATGCTCAAATTTCCTGGCGTAATCACACAATTTGTAAAATGTAACTGAAAAGACCAAGGATGAAAGTCAAACGTACTATGAAACCTTTTAGATTAATGAATGGATATGTCTTTCTTCTCTTATTCCTGTCGTATACAAGTTCTGCCAGTTGAGGAACATAATGGCCTGCAAATAACACAATAAATGTAGCCTCAGGTAAGAGACATAGTCGATCAATATTGATTTGTGCCAGAAACAAAGTTCAGGATAATGTTCATCTAACCTGCATAACTCTCCCCCGATATGAAAAATTCATGACTTTTGAATTGTGGGAATTTTTTCAGCCAATTCACCAAAAAGTTGTAGGCATCCTCAGCTGAAGGGAGACTCAAAATGCATATATAACACAACATATATCCCAATGACAATTCAAGATATTATGTCAACATGTTTGGCTAAGCTTAAAACGTTTGCTTATAAGTAAATAGTAATTCTTAAAATAAGTATTTTTTTGAATCAAAATTGAAAATAAGTCAATTATTCAGTTACGAGTTACTTTGAAAGAAGTAAATTTTTTAACTTAAAAGCAAGAAAAATGATCAAAAAACTGATACTACTTTTTTTGAGCTTAGCCAAACATGCTCACACAATTTTTATCGACTTTCATTGACAATGAATTACCTACAAATCCATCGTCTAATTTTGTGTAATCAGAAGATGTATTGGAATATGAGAACCCAACTCCAATAGGAGATTCCAGAAAAAGCAAATTGGCTTCTGCAAGAAAAATAAATCCTTGAATACCAGTCTAATTACAATCAGTTAAGACCTCAATATTCAGTTTCGTTTCTTGCTCTGCTTATAATCCTTTTCTTTCTCTTTTACTTATTTCTACTCATTTTACTGTTACCTAAAAGTCTAGAAAATTAGAACAAATTACTCCTCGACAGTATTAAATAAGAAAAAGAAACTACTATAATAGGAGATTTTACAAAAAGCAAGTTGGCTTCTGCCAGATATTTAATCCTTGAATACCAGTCTAATTACAGTCAGTTAAGACCTCTAATTGATCAGTTTCTTTTCTTTCTCTACGCTTAATCTTTTTCTTTCCCTTTTACTTATTTCTTCTCATTTTGCCGTTAACTAAATGTCTAAAAAATTAGAATAAATTACTCGACAGTATTAAATAAGAAAAAGAAACTACTATAACGTTCATAATATGAAAACTTTCGAGTCCTGCACGAGACCTTTAATCCATGAGTGGTTATTGAAGTCAAGACCAGTTCCCTTCTTGCTAACTACAAGAGGACCCAACTCCACAGCTGCCCCATATCCAATTGATGAACAACCAGGCCCTTCAAAAATATCACACACACAAATCAAAAACTACTGATAAATAATCCAATTAATAATAATAAATTATATTTGCCTAAGAAAATAATTAATTACCTCCATTAAGCCATAATAGAAGAGGCTTTTTGGTAGGCTCGAACTGAGCTTCAAAAAACCAGTAGAAAAGGGCCCTCCCATGAGCTTCATTTACAGTGATGTGCCCTGAAAACTGAGATACTGGTGGATTTGATGGTTGCCCAGGTAGCTTAATTACTCTGTGTTCCTGGGAACCGGGATTTTCTGCATTAATGCATGCAATAAATGCAACAAGAAAACCAGTTAAAAAATATAAGAATTCATTTGGGTTTGTTCCTGCAAGTACCATGTTTAGTTTATTGCGTTTACTGTGGAGAGAAGTATAGAGTGAGAGAGATGATGGAGAGTTTGACCGATATTTAGGCATACATACAAGAATCCAAGCTGTCAATGGGTTACGTTCAAAGGAAAGATTGGCAGTGCAAGTGGAATTTGGACTGTTGTTCAATTTGCTGTTGCTCAATTACACGTCATTTTACATTAAAATGTCACATAATTTTAAGCAAAGTGATAGTGAGAAAATAGTTGGATATGCTAATTTATAAAAGTAATGTTTTTAACCCAACTGAAATTACAGCCCCAATTTATGTGACATTAATGTGTTATTAAATAATAGATAAAATTAAATAAATCATTTAATTTCACCTTTCATTCAACCTATCATCTAACGCCACTAGAGTTAAATTATTTAATTTCACCTTTCATTCAACCTATCATCTAACGTATGTATTGGAATATGAGAACCCAACTCCAATAGGAGATTCCAGAAAAAGCAAATTGGCTTCTGCAAGAAAAATAAATCCTTGAATACCAGTCTAATTACAATCAGTTAAGACCTCAATATTCAGTTTCGTTTCTTGCTCTGCTTATAATCCTTTTCTTTCTCTTTTACTTATTTCTACTCATTTTACTGTTACCTAAAAGTCTAGAAAATTAGAACAAATTACTCCTCGACAGTATTAAATAAGAAAAAGAAACTACTATAATAGGAGATTTTACAAAAAGCAAGTTGGCTTCTGCCAGATATTTAATCCTTGAATACCAGTCTAATTACAGTCAGTTAAGACCTCTAATTGATCAGTTTCTTTTCTTTCTCTACGCTTAATCTTTTTCTTTCCCTTTTACTTATTTCTTCTCATTTTGCCGTTAACTAAATGTCTAAAAAATTAGAATAAATTACTCGACAGTATTAAATAAGAAAAAGAAACTACTATAACGTTCATAATATGAAAACTTTCGAGTCCTGCACGAGACCTTTAATCCATGAGTGGTTATTGAAGTCAAGACCAGTTCCCTTCTTGCTAACTACAAGAGGACCCAACTCCACAGCTGCCCCATATCCAATTGATGAACAACCAGGCCCTTCAAAAATATCACACACACAAATCAAAAACTACTGATAAATAATCCAATTAATAATAATAAATTATATTTGCCTAAGAAAATAATTAATTACCTCCATTAAGCCATAATAGAAGAGGCTTTTTGGTAGGCTCGAACTGAGCTTCAAAAAACCAGTAGAAAAGGGCCCTCCCATGAGCTTCATTTACAGTGATGTGCCCTGAAAACTGAGATACTGGTGGATTTGATGGTTGCCCAGGTAGCTTAATTACTCTGTGTTCCTGGGAACCGGGATTTTCTGCATTAATGCATGCAATAAATGCAACAAGAAAACCAGTTAAAAAATATAAGAATTCATTTGGGTTTGTTCCTGCAAGTACCATGTTTAGTTTATTGCGTTTACTGTGGAGAGAAGTATAGAGTGAGAGAGATGATGGAGAGTTTGACCGATATTTAGGCATACATACAAGAATCCAAGCTGTCAATGGGTTACGTTCAAAGGAAAGATTGGCAGTGCAAGTGGAATTTGGACTGTTGTTCAATTTGCTGTTGCTCAATTACACGTCATTTTACATTAAAATGTCACATAATTTTAAGCAAAGTGATAGTGAGAAAATAGTTGGATATGCTAATTTATAAAAGTAATGTTTTTAACCCAACTGAAATTACAGCCCCAATTTATGTGACATTAATGTGTTATTAAATAATAGATAAAATTAAATAAATCATTTAATTTCACCTTTCATTCAACCTATCATCTAACGCCACTAGAGTTAAATTATTTAATTTCACCTTTCATTCAACCTATCATCTAACGTCACTAAAGTTAAATAGCATTACTCGATACATAATGATGTGTCAATCATTTATTGGATGGACAACAAATTTTGAATAGCAGATCTCAACTCATTTGTGTAATACAAATGACCATTTGATTGAGTCTTGAGTGCAATTTTAGCACATGTTTGACTACTATTTATCATCAATCGAGTAATTTTTTTATCTACATATATCGTGATTTGTAAAACCTACAAATATAATCTCTTACTCATCACTCATTTTTTATCAATTTATAATTTAAGCCACTTATAAATAACTCTCAAATATATCCATCAACTTATATAATCAAGATTCATGTCACTGGTCTAGTCAAAATAATAAACATTTAAAAGTCACTTTAGGTTTCTGAAATATATCCATCAACTTATATAATCAAGATTCATGTGACTGGTCGAGTCAAAATAAACATGTAAAAGTCACTTTAGGTTTCTGCTTGTCACCCTACTAGAGTGTTCAAATTGGATTCTATTGGTTTGGTCCACATCAATATTGTATTTTTTTCATACTGTAGTAATTGTTGCGTCTATGAGTTGGCATCTTTACTCGATCTTTTGATTATAGTCCTTTCAACTCTTCTACACAACTCGGGATTAAATCCCGAGTTGGGCTCCAGGCCACCTCAGCCCTCGATCTTGCATCACATGTGGCCTACCACTATCAAATCAAGAGCCAAGGTCACGCCACCTCGGCCCTTGGATTCAATCTCGGGATGAGCAACTTTATTCTAATCCTTTATTTGTGCGTGCTCAACAATTTGATTAAATAATTATAAAAGTACTTCAAGATAGTTAATGAGAATGTAGCCCTCGACGGCTGAATATTAAAATCAATTTTTTAGTAAATTTTGATTAAAAAAAATGATAAAACGTGTAATTGAAAAATTGTTAATCCCATTAAATACATGATTAAAATTAATTATTATTATTATTATTTTTTTTATTATAATTATTTTTTTTTTTTTTGGCAGGTTGATGCCACCCTATGAAGAACTATGTTGTCCAAACAGACCCTTAAATTATGTAAAAGACGAAAAAGTAGTAATATATGGCCTCCCGTGATGACCGGTACATTTGTCTTGCATTATAAAAGCATAAACAGCATTTGAGTGGCTCCATATCGACAGCTTTCCTGCTCATATTTAATGCACATTTGCACAAAGACAAACAAAGAAACAAATTAGAATAGAAGAAACTTTTTATAAAAGATGGAAATGATTGATTTTGCCAATAATAAACGTACTTCTCGATTTTTTTAAGCAATATTCGACCGTTAGTGGGCTGACTCAATGTTAATAGACTGAAGGAAGTTGAATAATATTTGAGAATTCCAATTGAGCACGAATTGAAATATTTAATTTGCTATTCACCAATTATTGACATATTATTTTACATTAAAATGTCGCCTATTTTTAAGCAAAAGGAGTAGTTAGAGAAAAATTGAACGTTAGCAAAAATTGAACAACATATCTCAACTCGTTGAACACCAGTTCAAATATCTACCTATCGTAGGTCCAATTAAATAGATTATAATTCCTTGTATTTAACAGAATATATAATTTAATATCACTGGTGTTGCCACCTAGATTGAAGTTAAACATCAGTGGTGCTAAATAATATTATTCAATACTTGAACAAGCCCAGGTTTGTGTAGTTTGGAGCTTGGATTATAAGGGTGGTACGAGATTTGTAACAAATTTTCTCGAGTGTAAATACAAGTCTGTGTCTACAATTACATAAAACAGCAAATCATTCGACTTTACATAATCAAAATAAGGGTAGAACATGGTGAAACTATTATTAACAACTTAAATCAAAGCCTTCAAAAGCCATATGGAGATCTCCTTTCTAGATCTGCAATAACCACAAAATTCTCAGAGCAACAAGAAATTTTAAACCTCATTATTCATAATTAATGCATTCAGACAGTTAAAAAAAATCCAATCCAATACTCAGATTCCAAAGTGCAGTCACAGAGTAAAACGTGGTAACAATTATCAAGACTTAAGAGCATATATGGTCGAAGTATTGGACAAGATAGCATAGGCCTGTACAATTTTAATTTCTTTTTGTTCCTTAATACATGCCAAACATGCAGCGACCACGAAACAGAACAGAAGGTTTAACAAGCTTACCTCACTGTACAGTCCTTATTATCACACACTTAGTTCAAGCTGCTCAAGAACCAAATCCTCGATATCTGTCTGAGGGTATGCCTTCTTCCGAAGGGACAAAGGTCGCAAAATGGTTCGCGAAAAACGGCTTAATGGATCCTGAAGACCTTCCATTTCATAGTGTCCAAATCGCCAGTCTCTTTCTATATAAGGCCGCATTATTGGTTTGTCAAGGCCTCCTGTTGAAAGAACATATAGACAGAGATAGCTATGAGGAGGCACAAAATGCTGTGGAATAAAAATTACTAAATTAATCAAATGAGAAAAAATTTATAAACGTTAATTTGATTGTTCTATCTAGAAACATGTCCAACAGCAGCCCACATTAGTGGTGGCCATGAGATAAATAAACAGGGTACTAGCTTTTTTTTCCCCTCCTTGATACTTTTCAGAACTATCTAATCCTTCCTGCTCAAACGTGTCAATAAGTTCTCTATCTTCCAAGTAAAAAGAAACGACATCCTTTTGAGGCTTTGAAAAATTATTTCCAAGTAAAAAGGAGACAAACTATCTAGGAGCAAGTTTACAACATCCATAATTATAGTTAGTTATAATTTAAAGGTTTTTCAAAGGGGTTTCAACAAATACTAATGATTTAAGCGCTCTTCTAGAAAGAGACTCCCCTTCATATGCTTACAAGTTCACTGGCAGTTCTTTTAGTCAAAAAACTGGACTGCCATAAAATAACCTCGATTTATTCTCCTTGTACTCGCCTACTGTACTGAAACTCTCGGATCAGTTAATGAAGCCAATCACTCTAGCAAATCTAGAAGAATATGCTCAAGGGTCTCTATTTTACTGATTGAAGAAGGTAGTCAACTAAATGAAGGTAAGAACAAGTGAGAAACAATTACACGTCCAAAATAGTCAAGTTCTGAAAATATTACCAGCGTACATCAAACCATTTTTATTAACTGCTCGATAAAATGGCCTTGTTTTTTTATCTTTAGCAGCTCTTAGAAGTTCATGCCATGCACATGCTCTATCTAGGCGTGTAATCTTCCCCGAGGTCACCACCTGTCATGAGGGTGTCAGTAACTACTTTACTAGCCAGATACAGTCTTGATTTGACTGATGAAAAGATAAATTGTTACTTTCGAAAATAAATGATATGATGGACGTGGAAGCCGCGCAAGATTATTGGAACGATCAACTGCAACCAATCCAAATTTTGGACCATAGCCATCAGCCCATTCCCAGTTGTCAGATATAGTCCAGAACAGGTATCCAAGGACAGGAACGCCCTATAATGACACCAAGAAGAGGTCTATGTAAAAAAATTCAACATAAAGTTCTTGAAGGTAGAGTATTTATAAGCAAAGTTCACAATCAAAACCATGATCATTGCAGCATAAGTTGCCAATAGATGTTCCAGCAGATAAGGTCTCCTGATCAAATCTGTCTCGTCAGATACACCATTTTCAGTAATTATAAATGGCACACCAAGATGTTCATATCTTTCATGAAAATGTAGCAGCACACGGTACAAGCCATCAGGATACACCCCACGTCCAGATTCACTATATTCATCAGTCTCCACAAGTTTCAATCCAGCACCAGAAACCACTTCCTGACCACAAAAAGGAATTCAATTTGAACCAAACGTAAATGCCAAGATGATAAAAGTACGATGACCAGTTTCATTTTTTGGTTAGAGAAGTAAAAAAACCTGTCCATAGTAGTTTATCCCGATGTAATCCATCTTGTCAGAAATACTATCCAGGAAAGGAAAAAGAGTTAATGAATTAGCCACTGACACAGCAGCAATGTCGAAGAGGCCATATGGTCGCATAAATGATACGTGGTGTGCCACTCCAATAAGTGTGCTCGGGAGTGTGCTGAAACAAAACAAAAGTATAAATAACTTACAAGACTCATGATCGATAAAATAAAGGATGGTGAACAAAATCTCAGGGAAGCCAGAAATCAGATCCCTTTGTGCTATGCTCACAAAGTAATGATTTCTAAGTAAAATGGAAGTCGGGTTTTTTCATCTCATCAGATACATGTGAATATTTCGGTAAAATATCTCCAAGATTACAAAATGAAGCAATATATTTAGTGCAAAGACTCAGAAACCTCTCCTCAATCCAACATGGAGTGTAACATGAAGAGAAGGAAAAATGGTTAATACCTTTTTGCATGGATATAATTGTAAGCCTCTGAGTGTGCAATTGCAATCCAATGCATGGCCTGGTTAAAGACACCAGTAGGTAAAGCTGAAGTGGCAACCTCAAGCATATCAGGATTACCACCAGGCCATGCACCGGCACAGTAAGTGAGCATACAAAAAACATGAGGCTCATTAAACGTCACCCAATAGTCCACCAGATCTGATACAGTGTCCACAACGAGCCTGCAAAATGGATGAGAAAGAATGCTTTCATAACATGATAAGCACTGCACATTGTGGGTTTCATACTAAGCCCCTGTTTTGCCCCCATTTCTTAAAACTCATTTTTCCCTTTCAAACACACATTTCATGGGACCCACAACTTTTTAACCACACAATTCATCAAATTTTATCAAAATCTACTAAAAATTTAATTTTTATCCAAACCAAACTGGGGTTAAGTGCTCAGGTCAGAATTAACCAAAAGCACAAGGTTATGGTTCAACATAACACCCCCTTGTCAGACGTTTTTGTTTTGACTTTTGATAACATCAAAAGTTATATGACTCTGACTGATTGAATCAAACATTAGACATTTTTTAACTTTGAGTCATAAGAAAATCAAACCATACAAGCATTTTCAGACAACTGCACATAACTTGCAATTTGGTAGCTCACAGTTTACTTTAGAGTTGCATTATGAAGATTCATGAGAAAAAGTTATGATGTTATCAGAAACACATATAATAATAACCAGACCAGCAAAAAAAGTAATGACTCTGCTACTTATGAAGCTTGACCTGGTAAACTCCAAAAAATAGTCAACAGTCTTTTCCAGCTTCCACCCTCCATACTCTGCTGCCCATGGTGGCAAAGAATGATGAAACAATGTCAGCATTACTTTCATCCCATATGACTGAACTCTTCTGATTATCCATTTATATCGCTCCAATGCTGCAAAGTTGACCTAAAGGAGCTGGTCAGATAAATCCATATGTCTCATCATTATATAATGGAGAAGTCAATATATCACATCAGTGATAAACAAAAATATTACAGGTCATCAAATTTGAATTTCTATTTTTCGAGTGAAGCATATGGCATTGTGAACATACAAGATGAACACACATTTTCTATATTTTACGGCATGACCCTCAATGTAACCACATATAGGGAACTCTATTATGCAAGCATTTCTATTTTCATATATTAGGCTCATGGTAATTCAGAAGGAGATACTTACAGTTGCTTTTGAACCACTCACTGGCTCCTCGGGCATGACCCTTGTCCAATCTATTCCCATTCTAAAGACTTGCACACCTGTATCTTTAGCCAATTTTAGTTCTGTATCAGGATCAGACCAAAACCTTAATCTCTCTTCCCTGAAAATGATTACAGTCCATGCATTGGTTCCTAGGCCAAACAGATAATTTTTACAAAGAAATGTAGCATCCACAAGATCTCATGAGAAAAAAATGTCAAAGTGAAAAATGTCAATCCAGATTATTATCAGATAGGCCTGAGAGGGTTTCTGAGTATAACTGCTCAAGATTAATCAGCACTTAGTTTTTCAGAAATTATGCAAGAAATATGGGGCGTACGGGTGTGGAACATTATGCCAGGAGGCGACAGTATGATGACATTCTTCATCTGAGGCCGGTTCTTCTATTTCTACGAATTTCTCAATTCCTCTAATTCTTGCTTCCATAGATACCTTAATCGACTTCTTTCTTTTGATGGTCTTACTAGCTTCTCCTTCAGGTGGAAAAGCTTGCTGAGAACCACCATCCCCAGCAGCTGAAGCCAATATTGGATCCACTGGTCTAGAGCCTTCCTGAGACTCTGGTTGGTCACAGGGCTTTTCTTCTGCAAACTGAAGCCAAGCATCATCGAGCCTGTCTTCCACATGAGCTGGGGCTGTTGCTAATCCAAAAAAGAACCCTGTGTCTCCCTCTACAGAAAATCACATAATATTTCTCATGTCATATTCATGTGAATGGAAGTTATAATCCAAGAAAAGATTACATAATAAACCGACAAATTATATTCAAAAAATAACTAGGGGAATATACTAAAATTTTAAGCTGCGAAAATTCTCTAGTGAAGATATGACTCCCCACAATGGGTTAAGACCCTGTTTTTATGGCCATTATTTGGCCAAAATAATGTTTTGAATAATGATTTTTAGGAAAATTTGTGGTTAAAATATAGAAAAAAGTTTTCGTTTTATGTGCAGAATATTTTATTGTGTAAATGTGATTGAAAATGAGTGTGTAGAAAAAGGAGTTTTCAAATAATGGTTGTCAAACTAGGGCATCATAGCAAATACTAACTCGATCAACATTCAACATTGTCTGTTCCTCCTAAAAAATTGTTGCAAAAATTACATTTAGATTACAAAATAATAATATGATATTGAGAAACAAACACGGAAACAATTAGTTAGAGATATAGATATCACGTTCAGTTTGAGGAAATTCAAGTCCCCTTTCAAGGGACTAATGCAAGAAAAATCTCATGACTTGTCCTTCCAAAATACAACCACCCAACTAAAACAATGTGTAGCTCAAATCAATTTGTACTGAAGATTGAACTAAAATTTCGCCATAAATCACAAAAATTATAATGTGAATGTACATGAAGCCAAGGGTCACAAAAAGATCTTTTATACTGGCTGGTACATAGAAAAAAAAAATTGCATAAAAACTTTTTTACCTAGGTTTTTTTTTTTTTTTTTTTTTTAAAACCTAAATAAAAACTAATGGAGCTTTTAGAACAATAGTTAAGGGTAATCTAGGTCCAACAAAATTTATTAGGGAATAATACGTGATACTATAATGATTCCAAAATAATGATCTTGTCCACTCTTCGTCTCTCAGGAATAAATAATTTTATATTAGAATGTAAGCATTGACACTGTTAATTTATATTGTTTCTAAGCTAACAAAAATTATGTGTTATCATATATGCTCGGTGCCTTGAACATTGCCCCAAAAACTTTGACTTCTTTCAGAACTTTTGCATCCACTACTGGAATCAGGAAGCATTAACCGTAATAGAATACTAACAAAGGACGTTTATTCAAAAAATATTTCTAAGCTAACAGTGATAGAATCCTATCTTATTAACTAATACATTAACAATTCAAATTATGCAAAATTGAGAAAAAAATTTGCTACTTGTATTAAATCCTCAAAAGTACTAGTGGAATAATATCTAATGAATACTGTCATTGTTCTCATTGCAAGTTATGAGACAAAAATCCTACATCAAAAGTATGAACTTTCCGTGTGTGGTTTATATAGATTTTGGTTCTCCAGCTTCAACAGCTATTTAACATATGGCTCTTCCAAGATCTATATCAATGGTATCAGAGCATGCATCATGTCTACCAGTTTCAATTAAGCGACACTAATGGTGATGTCCGCATGGCAATGTTCGTCCAAGACTAGTCATAAACTAGTGCAAAGTCAGTCCGATGTGGGCATTGCGATCACAGAGCGTGGTAGATTATCATGGTTCTCATTACATGATATGGGACTTGAATCCCACATAAAAATATATGGACTTTCGGTGAGTAATTTATATAGATTTGGGCTCATCGACTACAACAGCTAACTTAGCTAACTTTTTGAGGTAGGACTCTCCCAAATCTATATCAAATACATATATTTTAACTTACCTTTTCTTCCATTTGTGAGGTTTCTTTCCATTTCTTGCTGAGAAACATGTTTGAAATTAAAGAAACATATGCATTTCCTGCAAACAGTTAAATCGAACCCGAATACTTATGGACCTGCAAACAAATTTATTTTATATAATCCTGCCAACAGGCTGGGTTTAAGCCAGTTGCAGTAACTCAGACCCAATTAAGAACCGACACGTGGCTGTTCTTAAATGGGTCAGGTCGTCTCAGGGGCGGAAGGACATGGGGGCCGGGGCGGTCAACTTTTTAAAAAAAAATTCCGGTTTATGCAGAATTTTTTATTTTTTTTAAATATATACTTAATATTCTAGAAAACCCATTTAACATTAAAAGATAAAGAAAAAAATTGAAATTACCGGCGGTCGGATTGACGTTGAATACGGCGAGAATATCGGAAGACTCATCGATGGGAGAACGAAAAGGCTTCAAGTTCCTTTTTCGGAACCGGGAGAAGGAAAAGGCATTGGCGGCGACTGTGACGGAAACTAGAATTCCGGCGAGTTTCGTCGCCGTTACAAAGAGTGTCACAAGTGTCATTTCTGTAAATATCCGATTTCTAGACTGAATCAGTGGACGGGAGTAGATTAAATAAAAAATTATATATTTTATTTTTTTCTTTTTTTGTATTTGACGGGCTGCATTGATACACGTGTCCGACATGGAAGTCAAATCCCTTCTTCTGAACAGAATAGTCTCTCTCTCTTTTTTTTTGGGGTAAATATAAATTTTATAGATCAAAACATCCTGTACAAGTATACCAAATACATCCGGACAAAACAAACATCAAGAGTCAATTACAAATACACCGAACATACTGAAGTAGTAAAAAGAAATGGCATACAAACTATAATAGCTAAGAGGCCAAAGCTAATGATTCATGATGAATTAAAGCATTCGGATACGAAGTGAACATAACTTTATATATGTGCATTTTAATCCTACCTACAGCACAATCAACGTGTGGCACAAGATCTTCAAAAATTTTCTTGTTCCTAGCTATCCAAATGTAATAAACTGAAGTAGTAAGTGCAATTTTCTTAACTTTGCTTTACCAAGTCATTCCCTGTGCCTCCTTTCTCATCCATTTCATTGCACTCGGCAAGGTGGACATTGTACATGTAATGGCCAACCACCTTCGAATTATTCCCCAAATAGAACTACTGAAAGGACGGGAGAAAAATGGATGTTGTACTGTCTCCTCCGTTAATCCACAAAGTTCACATCTACGGTCTAAATCCAAATACTGAATTTTTTCCTTGGTAAGGAGTTTGGTCTGAACAGCCAACCAAAGAATGAAGGCATGCTTAGGAGTAATGGATGTATTCCAAATAGTCGCTACCCATACAACCTTAGTGCCCTTCGGCTTGAAGAAACCATAGGCAGTCGAGATGCAAAAATTCCCAGTCTCCGTCCAACAAAGCAGTTTGTCCATATCGGCCTGGAGCATGCCTTCAACTCCCAAGATACTATCCCTAATT
Organism: Olea europaea var. sylvestris; assembly: GCF_002742605.1. Taxonomy (NCBI): domain Eukaryota; kingdom Viridiplantae; phylum Streptophyta; class Magnoliopsida; order Lamiales; family Oleaceae; genus Olea; species Olea europaea. Next base: position 6,760,965 of record NC_036258.1, on the reverse strand, counting down.
TCCAACACCTTTTTAAGTAAGAGAGAGTAATCTTTATTCACCTTGCATTCCCAAATGTCCTTCCCTTGAAGGAAAAAATGATTGACCCATTCAATCCAAAGGGAATCCTTTTTGCTATGTACATTCCAAAGAGTTTTGTAGAAAAGTGCAAAATTTCAGCTTTTAACGTCTCTAAAATCGAGCCCACCTTCATGCTTAGGAAGGCAAATGTTTCTCCAAGCCATCAATGGTTTTTTGATCCCCATAGGAAATTTCGGCATAAGCTAATAAGTTTAGAGGTAATCGCAGCTGGAATGGGAAAAATTGATAACAAAAAACATTCCACTCTTTGAAGAACTGCTCTTATAAGCTCCACTCTCCTCGCATAAGATATAGAGGCACAAGACCAACCACCAATTTAAGATGAGATTTTATTGATGATGGATTCATATGAGCTTACTTTCAATTTTCTCGCCGCAAGTGGAATCCCCAAGTATTGGAATGGCATGGAACCTTTGGGAATGTTAGTAAGAGCAAGAATATCCCCCAACTCTTGTCCATGCATACCAACGGTATATAAGCAAGACTTGTCAACATTTATTTTAAGTCCCGACATATCACCAAAGCTAGATAAGCAATTCAACAAAATTTTAATCGACATAACTTCCCCTCTAGCAAAGAGCATTAATTCATCCGCAAATGCCAAGTGAGTAACCTTTAACGATGCACATTTAGGATGAAAATTGAACTCACTATTCAAGATAGCTCCCTTCAACATCCTAGAAAAATATTAAAGAATGGAGAAAAGAGGATCACCTTAACAAAGGCCTTTTCTTCCCTTAATGAAACCATCACGGCTACCATTAAGTGTAATAGAGTATGTAGGAGTAGTAATAAACCGCTTTACCCAATCAATGAATGTAGTAGGGAACTGCAACCCCTCAAGGACCTTTTAAGAAAATTCCAGTTTATCGAATCATAAACTTTCTTCAAATCAATTTTGAGAAGGCACCTAGGAGATACTCTCTTTCGGTTATATTACCTTAAGAGCTCTTGGGCCAAGTGAATATTTTCCACCATGCTTCTACCCTCCACAAATGTGGCTTGAGCTTGATCAACAATTGAACCAAGTATAGACCTCAAACGAGAAGATAGAATTTCAGTGGTAACTTTATAAAACACATTGCAACAAGCAATCGGTCTGTACTCTTCCACGGTATGCGAATGATTAGTCTTTGGAACTAATGTAATAATTGTGTGGTTGATTTGCTTGAAGAGAGACCTCGAAGTAAAGAATTCTCCAATTGGCTCCATGAACTCTTCACCGACAATATTCGAAGTCTTCTTAAAAAACATAAAGTGTACTCATCCGGTCCTCGTGACTTATCATCCCGGATACTAAATAGGGTATCTTTGATTTCATGTCTCATGACTTCTTGATCAAGTAACATGGCATTTTCCTCCGATAATATTGGCCCAATATTCATAATTTTAGCATTGAAGGGCTGTCCAAAGCTGTCTTTTTCCAACAATTCACTGTAGAAATGGATGAATTCCTCTGCTACTTCTCTTTGAGAAGTAGAGTAAGTGATATCCCTTTTTATAAAAATTGGAACATATTTTCTCTTCATGTTTCTCTTAGCCATAGAGTGAAAAAAAAACTTTGTAAATTTGTCGCTCTCCCTCAAGTAGAAACATTTTGCTTATTGATAGTAGAAGCTCATTCTCGCTTCACAAAGATTCATAGCTTCTTTTCTCAATCTTGTCACATCATTTTGTAATTGAAGGTTCGTGGGATCATTTTGTAAGTCAACTTGCATAAATTCCAATCTCCTCAAAACAACTTTAGCCCTTGATTAGATATGTGAGAAATGTTTGTTATTGAGCTTCTTAAGCACACCTTTAAGATGTTGCATCTTCTTACAAAGTGAGAATTGCTTCGTTCCACATATATCTTGATTCCATCCATTACATACCAATTCATAAAAATCATCATGGTTTGTCCACATTTTGAAGAATCGAAATGGAATGTTCTTCCTTTCAACTTCTCCAAAAATAGAAACAATGCAAGACGAGTGATTGGATAGGCAAACCGAGGGTAGGAAATTTGCAAAGCTATTAAAACCTCCTTGCATCCAAGTTTCATTCACCATGGCCCTATCTAGCTTACTCCAAGTCGAGCCGTTAGTCCAAGTAAAAAAGCATCCAATAGACCTCACATCGGAGAGCCCAACACTTAGACAACAATATTCAAAATCCTTCACCTCATAGGGAGTAACATCTGCTCCATTAATTTCTTCATCAAACTTAAGCACATTATTAAAATCTCCCAAGAGCAACCAAAGTAAAGAACAATTTAAACCATGCTCCATAATGTTATTCCAAAGAGGCCTGCGACTCACAATAGTGTGGTAAGTATAAACAAAGCTAACAAGAAAGGTAAGTAACCTTACAAGTAATGGAGCAATGTATGACTTGCGGCGAAATCTCCAGTACTTCCACTTCAACTTTCATGGAATTCCACAAGACCATAATCCGGCCATGTTGGTGGGTATGGAAATTGTTAATTTGCAAATATTCACAAATTTATTCCGCATAATCCTACTTAACTTTACCTCAACGAACTTTGTTTCCAAATTACCCATAATATAAATATCATGTTGTTTTATGAAGCTCTCAACCCCATTTTGGAGTTCAATCCCCTGATGTTCCAAGTAGCAATCTTCATGTTGTTGAAGCAAGGGAAGATCCCTTCTTATTATTGATTATACCAACCTTCCTTTGCTCCTCTATTTTATCTTTGAGCTATTCATTACTCATCACCATATATGTGACGTTCAATGCTAATGGCTAGCACCATGGCAATTTATTTTGTATCAAAATCTCTTTTCTTCAACTTGACTTGAGCGTAATGCTCCATGGAGTACGTATTCGTAAAGCACCAGAAAACATATGCACATAGAGAATTGGGCTGCCACTTGCACTTTGTGGAGCAATCACATGATATTATTCACACAATAAAAGGAGAAATAGCAAAAGAAATGATGTTGTTTAAGAAAATGAGGGGAAAAGGAGAATTCAAACTCTTAAACCCCAACTGAGAGTTGTAGATAGGGATGTAGTCGAGCCGAGCCGAGCCAGCTCGTGAGCTGAAATTTTCGACTCGGGCTCGACTCGAGTAAATCGTAGCGGGCTTTTTTTGGGCCCGAGCCGAGCTGAGCCAAAGCTCGACCAAAAAAATAAGCTCGGGCTTTTTACGAGCCGAGCCTGCTCGATTTTTTTTTTTTTTTTATTTTATAATTTTTAATGACATTTTTTTTCACATGCCAATTGTTGTGGTGCAATTTGTTTAGTATAGAAAGCAAAGATATTGTTTAATGATATTTTTTAGAAAGAATTTAAAAATTGCATCATTTATTATTTATACAAATTACAAATTAAATAAAAGTACAATTTTCAAAATTATGTAATTTATACGAATAACAAAATAAATAAAAGTTACAAATTACAACCCTCCTCCTTTTTTCGGGCTTGGGACCGGTTTCAATTAATGTAGGCGGAGTTAAGATTGTACACGAATAGAATATTTCGTGTACAATTTTCTTGAATCAAATAAATTTAAAAAATATATTTCTTAAAGAAAAATAATCAATTTAAAAACTTACAACATCCTATATTTGGATATGCTGCAACTCTTCGACCATTATACTATCAACATATTATTGAACACCTAATTCTGCACATTCTCAATCCTTCAAACATATCAAAGCCTCCAATATATCTTCTTTTAGTTTTGATCGTTCATCTGATAAAATTCGATCACCTAAACTGAATGCAGCCTCCGATGCTACCGTAAACACCAGAGGTGTTAGTAGATCACGTGCAATTTTTGATACAATTGGATATTGTCTTTCATTACATCTCCACCAATTTAAAAGACTAAATTCTTGTAATACGTTCGGTTGCAACACACTACGAACATCCACGCACATATATCTAGCTAACTCAGAAGGAATTTCAAGATTTGTACCACCAATATTGATCACTCTAGATGTTGATGAGCTAGAACTAGAACTAAATGAAGGAACACTTGTATTGCTATCTAAATAATTCCATAAATTTTCGAAATTTGTTGAAATATTTCTTGAAAAAGAATTTTGGGAAGTAAAACTACGCTGACCTTCCTTTTCAACATAATAATTATACATTTCACATAAAAAAGATTCTATATGCACGTGTGATAATTCTATATTCAAAAAATCAGATATCCCCTTTACAGTAGTTTTTGTACCAGTTAAATTAAGTCGAGGGTCCATTACTGAAGCTAAAAGAAATAAAGAAGGCAACTCTTCCCAATATTTACAAAATTTTAATTTCATAGAGCGGACTACATCAGCAAAAAGTGACAAATTCCTATAGTTATGAAATGCTTGTGAAATGTAAAAAAAATATTGTAAAATAAGAGAAGATGTAGGGTAATAAACACCGCTACATTCCTTTGTAGCATCGAAAAGAGGTTGTAAGAATTTTTTCACGTAAAATACAATAGTCCATTCCCAATCTTCCAAATTATGTTCGAGTCCGAGTGTATGCCTACCATTATAATATAGTGAAATCACTTTATCGTAATTTTCACACGAATGTAACAGAAGATATGTAGAGTTCCACTTATGTGTTACATCAGTAGCAAATGATTTCTCCTATAATCGATACTCTGCACACAAACTATTAAATGTTTGTTTTCTTGCTGGTGACACAATAATAAAATTTATTACTTGTCTAATTTTATCTAAAGGTGAACTTATATGTTCTAATCCAACTTTTACAATCAAATTAATAATATGACATACACAATGTTGATGAAAACGGGGTTAAGATCAGCAATAAATCTTTCAATAACAACTTTGTTCACTGAAGTATTATCAAAAGTAAAATTTCGAACCCTATCTTGTATACCATATTCCTATATGATATCTTTTAAAACCATGTATATGTTAGTGACATTATGGGGAAATTTTACACATCTGAATGCAATAATTCTTTTATGTAGAAGCCACAGGTGATCAATATAATGAGCCGTAGCAGCAATATAAACTTTTCTATTACAACCAGTCCATAAATCAGAAGTAAACGATATAACACTATTAAAACTTTTTAGACCTTCAATAGTAATTTTTTTCCTTCTGTTATATAATTTTATGCTATCTGAACGAAGAGTATTTTTAGAATAAGAAGAATACCTGGGTTGGAGATATTTTTGCACGAGTCGGATAAAGTGTATTGAGTCTATCATCGTAAGCGGCATCTCTGCTGCAGCCACGTATGCAGCCATTCCTTCACGAAATCTTTCCTGTGAATATACAAAGATGGAAAGAGTAGAATTAGAACCGTCAAACACTAGTTCAATCTGTTTCGAGTCCAGATCGGTTGGTTTCGCTTTGCAACTCCTTAATACGTGTCTATTCAAATGCGTTGTGATTGAGCCAGGCTTCCAACTAAGTTCTTTGCCACAGTAATTGCAACATGCTTTCCAAATATCTATTCCATTTTGAACACTAATTTTTTTTCGTGTCATAAGTTGCCAACAGTCCAATGATTCTTTTTTGACCTTTTTGTCTCGAGTACTTGAACTTTTTCCTCTTCAATATCCTCCAAATTAATTGAAACATTTTCATATGCATCGTAGTTAAATGGAGTACTCGAGCTACCGCCAAACTGATTAACTTCATCACTTGTAAAATCTATAATAACTAGTATAATAAAAAATATTGAATATTAGACTGTAGAGTGAAAGAAATTGAATATATTAATTGTTATATGAGAAGTGAGAAAGAAGAAATTGAAACTTGAATGATTGAATCTGAATCTATAATATAAAAATAATGCGAATTAAAATCGATAGCAAAGTGATTTAAAACTTCAAAAATCATCCCGTATTTCTAGATAAAAAAAACCCGTGTTATTTTTCAAATTTGAATTTCAAAATCTATACGATTAAAGGTAACAGTGTAACAATACGTAAAAAATTGCAGCTATAACTGCCTTAGGCAGTAGGTCACACCTACTGCCGTGCAGCAGCTCAAATTTTTTAAAAAAAAAATTTTGTCCTTTAATTTGCTCGGGCTGAGCATTATTGTCACGGGCCATTTTTGGCCCGTGACACGAGCCGGCCCGTGTGACTCAGAATGGCCTGTGACACGAGCCGGCCCGTGTGACTCAGCGAGCCACACGGGCTTGCTCAGGCTCGGGCGGACCTCTTATTTTGAGGCTCGGTCACTACGAGCCACGAGCCAGGCGGGCTCTAGCTTTTCCAGAGCAAAGTTACGAGCCGCCCGAGCCACCGAATCTTTTTGACACCCCTAACTACACTTTACCTGGCAACATGAAAAGAAGAAATTAGACTTTAGATGTAGTGTAATTGAAGCTAACAATAAACTTGAAAGAGAAGATGAACGGAAGAAAGAGATGAAAAAATCTAATAATAACTTTAAATAGATGAAGAAGAAATTAATAAATTATTAAATATGATTGAATAGAAGATGAGCACAAATAAAAACAAATCTTTTTTAAATTTATTTCTTCTTCACTAAGGTAGCAACTTCATTTGATTTTATTTGTAACCAGTTTAGTTATAGAGTTCACACACACACATATAATTGAATAAATCAGTTAATAAAAATATGCAATGGTAGAGAACAACTAACTTATGTAAGTAAAACAATTATTACAAGAAGAATTAACAATAAGGTAAAGCTGACAATAGATAATGACTAATTTATCATTAATTAAATAAAATATTGAAAGAAGTATTTATACAACCATTCAAAATCACCTAAAGCTAACAATATGTATTATGTAATTTGATTTTATAAGGTATCTGAATTTTAGAAGAAAAGTACTTCGTAAAAGAAACTAAAAAACATATAATAGATATTAATTGAAATTTCAGCCTAAACTTATACATAAGTAGAATCTAAGATATACAAAATATTAACTGTGACAAAATATACTTGAAGGATAAATAGGTTATCTTTAATATCTTTTCTATAACTAAATTGTTTTGAGGAATATTGCAATAGTTATTATAATTTGTATCATGCGAATTTTCAGTTGCATCTATTGAAGTGTCAAAGGAACTTATAGTCATTTTATCAATAGCCCTTTATTTGAAGCAAGATATTGCATTTTTGTTACCTATAATAATCATGGAAAATATGATTCCAAAATGATGCTGGGAAAAAAGACAGAGAATTAAAAAAATAAATTAGTTTAACACATTTTGATTCAGATATAAAAGGATGAACCATCGAATCCTTAACGGAAGTCGAATATTTCCTTCCATATCTATTTCTTTCTTTGCAATTGAAGGTGGCAACGTAAGTAACAATAGTATCTGGGAACAACTAAACAAACAATTTAGCGTAAGAACCATGAAAGAAATGAGCTGAAGTCTTTTTCTTTTGCCTTTTTATTGGATTCTTCCATCTATGTAATTAACTTGCTCATTTTATTAGACAAAGCATAAATACCAATAATTCCTTATGAGAGTTCAATAGTGAAACTTTAGAACACCATTAGGCAAATAATATATGATATTATGTAGTAACTTGCAAATCTATTTTTAAAGAAACTATACAGCTAGCAAACAAATTAAACTACATATAAAACCCCTACGAATATAGAAAAAGAATTATTCAACCACAAAAAATAAAAATAAAAATCTTCAACTGCAATAAAATGAAAATAGTCTAGACAGTTTAAGAGAAGAAAAAATACTAATTGAAAAACTCGAAGTTTTTTGAAAAAACATAAACAGTCAACTAAAATAAAGAATATATTTTATAAACCTTACCCGACAGAGATCTCATCACTACAATCTTTGATTCTACAAGTCAGTTAATGTAATGGAGCCCTATACACATAAGCAATATGATACAAAATGAGTTCAAAAAAGAAAATATTTAGAGGTAAAATTGTCTAAAATGAACAAATTTTAATAAATATAAATTATTTTAAAAATAACGTTACCTAAAAGAAAGAAATATGAAATATACATACTTTAGGTTATCAACGTCCAGTTTCTCCACAACTTTGTTGGTAATTTTTATACAATTATCCAGTGTATCTGTTTTCGCACAGTAGAAGCAACGGAGGTTAAGAATATAAAAGAGAATAAAAAAGATTAGAATAAAAAAGTTTTCAAATTCATTTTTACAAATAAGAAGAAATGGAGGTGAAAAAGGTAGAAAAAATGAAAAACATGAGAACAATGAATCTTTAGAACCACGTTACGGTCTACATTTAGAGGTAATCTTTTTACAGATACATTCAAAGCTAGAAGATGATTATGCCCACCTTCTAATAATGGATTTGCCAAAATTACCGTTAATTTATAGCTCATATCATTTTTCATAATTGTTAATGCTAAGGATGAAATAGGAATTCAAAAAAAATATAATCTACTCTTACTACAACCAAAGTCAACTTTCAATTTTGAAAAGCTAAAATGTGCCACTTGCCAACCCACGAGGCCCAACATCTTTACAAAATTGAAAGCAATTACGTATTCGCTGTTGCTGTCTCTATCTCTCTTCTTACAGCAGAAGAATTGCTACAATAATTACACGTGCTATTGCTTTTTTTTTTTTTTTTATGACAAGATTGCTACAGTAAGTACACACATGGAGTAGCTGCATTTCTTATACATACTTTGATTCTCACACCTAGGGAAGTTGCTACAGTACACACCTAGATTTGTATTCTCAATAACACTTCTACAACCCATTTGCACGCGCGAAAAAGAAGAAGAAGAAGACAGAAACCAAATAAGTGTGAAATTGATGAACCACAATGAACAGTGATGGAGTGATCCTCTCTTTTATATAGTAGAGGAGAGTCATGAAAACAAATTAAATAAAAAAAGAAGTGCAAGCAAAAATAGGAAAAAAAAGTTATTATAGAGTTTTTTTAATTAAATTGAAATAATTAAAATTAAAAATAAATATTATTTTTTAATTAGAATTGAAAAATTTACGTCTTATCATAAAACAAAAAGAATTAAAAAAATTTTAAATCGAACAAAAAATATTTATAATATTAAGAAAAAAGAAATTTGAAAACAATTTTCAAAAAATATATAATAAAAAAACAAATTAAACAAGAGAAAATTACGAAAATTAAATAAATAATATATAAATATTACTTAATTAAAATAAAAATGAAGTTTTATCATATAGAGAAAATAATTAAAAAGAATTTTAATTTTTTTTTACTAAAATATCGTGGGAGCAAAAACGATGTCATGTTATCTTCAATCATTTCTCCACCTCTACTGCAATATTTTTCCATTTTCACACACCAATTTACTTCATTCAATCCAATACTAATAAAGAAAAGAAACTAAATAATTTAACAAATTAAAGAAAAAAAGAATTGTAAGCAAAAAAAAAAAAAAGGTTATTATAAAGTTTTTTAGTTAAATTGATATAATTAAAATTAAAGTTAAATAATTTAATTAAAATTGAAAAATTACGTTTTATCATAAAACGAAAAAGAATTTAAATCGAAAAAAATATTTATAATATGAAGAAAAAAGAAATTTTAAAACAATTTTTAAAAAATATATAATAAATTAAACAAAAAAAGTTACAAATATTAAATAAAAAATACATAAATAATATTTAATTAAAATTAAAAAAAAGTAAGTTTTATCATAAAGAAAAAAGAGTTAAAAAAATTTTAAATCGAAAAAAAATAATTTATAACATGAACAAAATAAATTGAAAAAGAAAAAATAATGTGATGGAGAGAATCTCTCCATAAGATTCTCTCCGTGTAATGGAGAGAAACTTTTCATTTTTTTAAATTTGTTTTGTTTATCATATAAATATTTTTTTAATTTTTTTAATATATATATATATTTTTTTTTTTTAAATTCTTTTAAAATTTCTTTTTCTTTATATTATAAATAAGTTTTTGTACGATTCAAAATTCTTTTTAATTCTTTTTGTTTTATGATTAAACGTAATTTTTTCAATTTTAATTAAATAATATTTATTTTTAATTTTAATTATTTCAATTTAATTAAAATCTTTATATAACTTTTTTTTTTGCCTGCAATTCTTTTTTTTATTCTTTGATTTGTTAAATTATTTAGTTTCTTTATTAGTATATTGGTGTAAAATGATAGTTACAATTTGGTTCACTTAATTTATTGAAATTATTCTTTATTCTATTATCTCTTGTTCAATGTTCTATCATTTGAATTTTGGCAGGATGCAATACCATCTAGATGCAGTAACTACGCACGTCTCCATAGAAACAATGCCACAAAAAGTGTCTCTTTTATTTTAGTTAGAAAATAGATAGTCAAAATAAAGGAAATGATAATGGGATAAATGGATGAACAGTACAAACCTAGTTTGGGAATAGAGTGTGAAAATGAGTGCGACAAAAATGAATAGTACTCCCCCAAATCTCTCTTTTAAGAGAAAGTAGATAATCAAAAATTGTTTTATACAAAAAAACATGTCTTTTCATTTTTTTCTGCATTTTCTTTTCCCTTTTTTTATTTTTTGGATAATTAGCACAAAATGTCATTATCTTTCAAAATTATTGTGCAAAACTTCCACACCTTTTATTTTTTGACACTTTTATCCTTACTTTCACATTTTATTGTGGATCATTTTCATTAATTTTTTTTTTGTGTAAAATAAGAAATATACCCCCTATTTAAATAAAACTATAAAAAAGAAAAGAAAAATTAAAAGACAAATTGCAATCATACTCCCAATTTTTAAAAAAAAAGTACAAATGAATCCAAATAAATTATTAAAAGGATAATTAGCACAAAACGTCCATTCCTTTCGTTATTATCGTGCAAAACGTCTATATCTTTTATTTTTTGACATTTTCACCCTTATTTTTATATTTCATTGCAAAATTCATTATTTTCATCAATTTTCTCAATTTAAAGCGTAAAATGATAAATATACCCTCCTCTTTAATTAAACAAAAATAAAGAAAAGAAAAATAAAAAAACAAATTGCAACTATACTCCTAATTTTTTTTGAAAAATACAAATATATTTCAAATAAATAATTAAAAAATTTATTCGTGCTATTTACCCTTTTAATACTTTATTTGGACTCATTTGCATTTTTAAAAAAGTTTGGGAGTATGATTGCAATTTATTCTTTAACTTTTCTTTTCTTTTTTATTGTTTTATTTAAATATGGGTATATTTGTCATTTTACACAAGAATTTTGATGAAAAGTATGGTTTTCGCAATAAAATGTTAATGTAAGGATAAAAGTGTCAAAAAATGAAAGGCATGAACGTTTTACACAATAACATTGAAAGGTAACGATGTTTTGTTCTAATTACTTTTTTTTTTTATTTGACCCTAGCCATTTTCAATAGATTTTAATAAAATTTAATAAACTATATAATTTAAAATCTGATAAAAGTTACGATTCTCATAAAATGTATTATCAAAATTAATTATTGACCTTGACTTAAAATTTTATCAATATTTCGAGTCATACCAAACAAGGACTTAATGTTTAAGGACAATATTGTCTTTTTACATATAAGAATAAGATTTGGACAGAAAATATTGGTAAGAATAGATACAACTAACTAATAATATGTTTGATCGAAACATTTTTAAAAAATTAAAACAATCTAATAAAGAAATTCTTCAAGTAAACTTCATTTTACCAAAATTTGCTTCAAACTAGTCACCAATAAAGAAATTTATAAATCAAACATTTGCTGTTTAATATTGCAAAATATGTGCTTGTAGGAACATAATTATCATGTATTTCTTTCGTTTCAAGTTGTTTGGCAAAGAGTCAAAGAAACTTCAACTTTAAAGAGTTTGTTATTTTAGAGTGTATTATATTCTTGTTATTTGAAGAAAATCGATTTTTTGAAAAAGTAAACTCTAAATAAATCAAATAAATTTGGATGGATAGAAATAATAAGTTCTTGAACATGTACCTTACCAATTTCATCCCGTTACTTTGTCAAGAAACTCATTAAAACTCAATTATGATGCAAGGGAAAAAAAAAAAAAAAACCTATTTTGGAACTTTGATAATGCATAAATGTGATGTGGGTCCATGACAAGTCGAGAAATGGTATTGATGAAGGTATAAATGGTGGCTTGTCGGTCTACTAAATGGTCTGAATTTTCACATGCAATTTAATCAAAATTTCCTCATTTCAAAATTCAAAATATCACATTTTGATTAAAAAATTATTTTAGTATCAAGACCAGAAGTGAGCTTAAGAAAATAAGATACGACTTCGACTTTGTAGCGAATTGAACTTAGCAACACGTTGTCCCTAACTGCTTGTAATAGACTTCAAAAATATTAATAAATTTATTGTTTTAGTTGGAAATTAAGGATTTTAAAGTGGATCATTTTCAATGAGCAAATCATCTACATTAGAGAACTTATTTATATGGCAGTGATCAGTGTTTTAAAACGTGTAATACGTGATGATGAGTGGAGACCAAGTTTCAGTTCATGGCGCGCCTAAGGGAGATTTATGCGTAAAAAAGCTTTTTTATTTTATTATTATTTTAAATTTTTAATCAATTTAAAAACCATTTAATAATATATACAATTATAGTACCAAATGCAGTTTTAAGAACTTAATAAAATAATATATTTTCAAACAATAAACAAAATATATTATAATAGTGTTAATTGAAATATATGGAGAGTTTTTAATTTTATTAATTAGTAGAAGATAGAAAAATGATTAATTTGTTGTAAAACTATAAAATAAATATTGATGACTATGTAGTCTTATCATTTTGCATAGATAAATTTATCTAGTTTGAAGAGTGTATTCAATTATAACTCTTATTTTGAATCATTTCTTCTTCTTTTTTTTTTAACACATTATTAGCACGATTCTCTAAAAATTATAGCAAATTAGTTTGAAGGTAGTTTATAGCCAATTTCAAATTATACACATTATTTTTTTTATTGTAGCGTACATGCATAATTAATTTTCATTGTCGCGCAGCGAATTAGTTTCTACCTAATTTTATTTGTGTTCCAAATTTTTGAAATTTAATCACTAAATTGTGTATTAAAAAGTGTTGGAACTCAAAGTATGACAATTGAAAGGAATTCATGTGTTGAAGGGAAGTCAATTAAGGTTTGTCCCACATAGGAGAATTATAAAAGCAAATACCACTTTATATAGGATTATACTTTGGAAGAGTGTGATCATGTATAATATAGTGGCTCTCTCTATGTATGCGCACAAAGGACAAATCCAAATCGAATTGAAATAGGCTTCGAACGTGGAAATTGGCCCTTTAGAAGAGCCTACGTTTATGTTATTTTTTCCAATTGACCGTTTAAATTCCAAAACTGTCGAAACTCAAATATTCATTAATGGCATTCATGCAAAACATATTTTTTGCCTAAATTTCCATACAACATATAGTCTCGTATTTGTCTGAAATTTGTTTGGTGATATTGTTGCGACACAAGTTATGTTCGCTCGAGTAGTACTTGAGGTGCTCAAATTCTACTGTTCTGTCGTATCCTTGGAGACAGACATCCGAATTGATTCTCAAGCATCTATGTTGAGGGGCAAATCTATTTTAATGAAACTGGATCTATACTGGCCTCGGTTCAAATTTATTTTTTTGATTATTTGCTTTTGGCTAATTAGTTTCACTCGTTATATTTTATTGGAATTTAATCTGCTATATTGTAGCTAACTAGATTAATTTGTTCAGCTTATTGTAAGTTAATCTACTATATTTGGGTAGTATCCAAGTTTACTACATATAGGGTATATGCAAAATTGGTATGTGCAAATTCGGTATCTAAATTCACTGTATATATGGTATGTGCATATACGGTAATCTATATATTCGATATGTGTCAATATGGTAAATTGTAAATCCAATATATGTCCATCTGATATTACTTAATCCAATATTTTTTCACTAATATTTAGTCCAACAGACATTTCCCTTTTAGAGGGATTTTTGGTATGTCATTCTCGATTAATGGAGAAAGACGTTATAAAATAAAATTGATCAAGAGTTAAATAAATAAAGAGATAAATGATTGAATGTAAAAGAAGTTAAAGTGTAGAAGAAAAGCAAGTAGACGCTAAGTCGTTTCTCTCAACAATTCCTTCCATAGACATGAAATCATAATTTCTAAACAAAAACATTACTTACGATTTTTCTCCGCAGCCTTTGCAACTAGAACGAACAAGAGGTTCGATCAGGATGCACAAGTCCATTAGAAAATAATAGTAACATATACTGTTATAAAAAATATTTTAGTTCAATTGCAACATTTTATGCATTGATTCAATTACAACGATTGTAATACTGTAATCTTAATAAGTGTAATTTTTGTAATATCATATTTCAATCACAACAAATTTCTTATAATTATCACAAGGAGAGACAAGACTTCAAATCAATCATAATAAGTGGAGTTTTCATAATTAAATTTGCATATTGAATAAAAAAACCCTGTAATTTCTTCAAATTCACATCCTTCCCGAATTCAAAACCTGAAGAAATTTTTCTTACGGTTGTGGTGAATCCATTTTGATTTGTTTTTTGTTTTTTTTTCCCTTCCAGTATATCTATGAAGATTTTGAATTTGGTACATGCTTGTTCCGGGCAAATTTTGTTGGGTCGATCAGTATAACAGTTTTAATCTCATGTATATATCTACAAAATCGGAATCTTTAATGGGGAAAATTGTATGTAACCAAGAAAATGAAAATAATTCTAGAAATGCTACATTATTAATTATATATTATTTATTCTACTTAAAATACACAAGAAAATGAAAATAATTCTTGAAATACCACATTATTATTTGTATATTATTTATACTACATAATATACACAAGAAGATGAAAGTTACTAATTCCAATAATTGCTATTAATCGTGTAACTGAAATACAACAAGAAGTCAACAACTAATAACCTGCCCACCATTAAATCTAACTCGGTATGAAAAGTTTTTTGGTTTTGTTAGAAACGGGACAAAAGTTATAAAGCACGATATGAAGTATTGATCACAACAATATAAAGACAAGAATTTAATTTGGTAAAGAAATTACAAATTTTATTTAACAACTATAATGAAGAGAAAATAAAATAATTGTGTTTCTACACATTGACTCTAACTTTTAGTAATAATTTAATTGCAAAGAAGAATCTATTATTTATAGAGTTACCTGTCAAACTCTTAATAACAGCTTAAAAGATGGAAACTAGATCATAAATGCATGTAAAACAAAAAATAAGTAAAAACTAGGACGATGCGATGCTCGAGTACCAATGCGAGCGTTAGGTGTGCCACTCGAGTGCCAGTTCAATGGCTATATGTTAAAAATTTTGCTTCATCACTCAAGTGTCCAGTTAGCATTAGGCTAGCGCTGTTAACTCCTATTTTTCTCATTGGACCCTATTTAGAACTCTTCGACCAATACACCAAACCACGCAAACCCTAAATGAATTTGGATCACAAAACCCAACAATCTCCATCCGACACAAATTCCACTGCAACGAACAAAGCTCCAAGATTTCTCCACCTTGAGAAAATTCAACTATAAGGAATGAACTGAACTCTTTAACAATGACCAAACTAACGTCTCCAATAAACCAAAAATTCTTCACTTCTTCTATAATATCCAACTAGGATAAGTGAATTCAAGCATTGGTCCTCAGAATTACCTTGGGTTCCCAAAAATTACAAATGATTTAAAATTTACCAACCGGAGCTGAAATACACCTTGAAACAGAATCAACACACGTTTTTGTAGAAGGTCCCTTACTAGATTGAACACCTTCAAATACACTTAAAGCATGCGCAACAAAATTAGTTTTCCTGTACCTTTTTCCAATGGGTCTGTCATTAGTAGTTGAATACGATGGCACCATATGTGATGGTATCCTATGAACTCGATTGAACTGTATTATTCAACACGGACCCCAAACTAAATCCAACGGTATTGTACCAAATTGAATATTTTTCACGGTACTAAACCTTTGTTGATTAATCTTCACTGATTTTGCATGACCTTGTAAGACGTATATTTGAGACCTTTTCGCCTCTCTAATACAACCTGAACAACTTTACAAACCTTCAAAACTCCATCTCCACTAATGGACCTATACCCTGTTGAATCAATAGTAGCTAATGAGATGAGATTCTTTTTCAAATTTGAAACATGTTGAACCTGGCCAATTGTTCTAACTGTCTTATCCAAGAGCTTCAATCTGACTTTACCAATATCAACTACCAGACAAGATACGTTGTTTTCCATAACTACGTTACCTTTCAAAACTATTTTATATGTTGTAAGAAAATCCTAATTAGGACACATGAAAAGCAAAAGTTGAATCCTGAATCCAATACTCATCAGGATTGAAGTCATCGTTAAAAATAGCCAAAACATCTCCATCACTCAAATAGTCCTCTGTGACATCAACTTTGCTTGAAATATCTTGATTGCCTTCCCTTCTGATTTGTAGTTAAGAGGGTGTTTGACATCCATTTTTTTGGAAAAATGAATTTTAGAACAGTAGATTGATGGAGAATGTGTGGATGAAAATGAGGAAAAGTTTTTGATTTACGTATAATATTATTTTAATAAATAATGTGTGGTTAAATAGAAGAGAGGGAAAAATGTATTTATATAGAAAAGAGAATTAAAAGGGGCCTATATTTTCTTTGTTCTACAACTTATTACAATCACTATTGATATATGATTTCTTCTTGGAATAAAAAAACCTGATTACTGAAATTGTATTTTACCTACCCCTTCCGTGACCACTATGAACAACAAGGTCTTCTCCATCTCTTGCTTTAGATTCGGTAAGATGTTTCATCTTCTCATTTGAAAATAAAGCATCATACGCGTCTTCAATGATGAGAGTGTCACGACTATATAAAATAATGTCTCTAGACGAAGTGGGCAATGAGCACAAAAGAATTAAGACCAAATATTCTTTATCATACTTTACCTCTAAAGTCTCCAAATCAACGATGATGTCCTTAAAAAAAGCTAGGTGGCTTTTCAAGGATCCGCCTTTTGTCATGTGACGAGAATAAAACCACTGTTGCAATTTGATTTTCAGACTCTTTCTCATGTATAATTGCTCCAACTTCAACCATAATACAGCTACCGTTTTCTCCTTCAAAACATCTGGAAGAAATTATTTGAAAGGTGAAGATGAATTTGTGAAAATGCATTTTGATCCTTTTGTTGTTTCTCCTTTCTTGTCTAAGTTGTGGATATCTTATCAAATTCTAATAATGCAATATTTAAATTGATTTGAGCGAGTACTGTTCGTATCTTCATCTACCACAACGAGAATCCAGCTATGCAATAATCTAATTGTAGAGAAGAGTTCATTATTTATAGGGATATATATCAAACTCTAATAATAGTCCAAAAGATGAAAGCTAGGTACAATACACGTGTAGAATGAAAAACAAGTAAACTAGGATGACGCGGCACTCGAGCGCTAGTCAACGGCAGGTGAGTGGCAACAATCTGTTGAAAATTATGTCTCGTCACTCGAGCGTCCAGCTAGGGGTAAGTTAGTGTCGTCAAATCCTATTTTTTCTCTTTGGACCCTATTTAGACGTCTTCAAAACCCAATACACCAAACCATGTGAACCCTATATGAATTTGAGTCAGAAAATCCAACAGGTTTACATGGAAAATGGAAGCTACAACATGGCGCAGGGAAAATTGAGTGGTTTACAAATAATGTGTTTTTTTAATCATAAATAAAGGTTCACATACGCTATCTGAGATTTAATAATGGGTGAAAAGTTCAAAGTAGTTATTGGTTCACAAATTATAGTCTGTGAATGTGCTGAAGATATCTGCACTTCAAATATGTAGTTAGTAAGTATATTAGAAAATTATTTGAAATATGTAATGGGGATCAATTAGAACATTTTATACTGATTTATGTATATCTTAAACTTGATTCAATTATTTTTCTAAAATATCATATAAAATATGTAGATCTAGTTGAAATGATAGTTGTCGAATTAAAAGTAGATAAGATGAAGACGGTGTCAAAATCGGTTGATGTTAAAATGGATCCATATACGTATTACAAGGATCATCATGTTTTTTCCCCATGATTTTGGTTATGCGAATTGAAAAGTATCACAATATTCTTTGATTTGGAAAGGGTTTTCAATGAATCACTGCGATTAATCAATTGGGTATAATAATGAAATCAATATGTATGTTGAATGAAATATCATAAAACGGATTATATAAATTTTATTGTTAAAATAAATGGAATGAAGATTTTGAGCCTTAAATTATGCAGTGAAGGGGTAATTATGTGCTAAATAGTGGGAATAGAAAGAGATTTGAGATTGGACGAGTGGTTCTACTAAAGTTGGATTTGGCTCAAATGGGTTTGATATGATTGGATGATCAGGTTCACCAAAGTTGGAATTGGCCCAAACTCATCCTATTTTAGTAAGAGAAATTTCACCAAAATAACACTATAAGTTAGATAACTAACTCTACCAACTAGGGACCAGGAGATTGGATCTATGCTTTTCTTCTAGTATTCAAGGCTCTTTATTTTGGGGACATATATGATACAACTTTGCATAGATCTTACAAATTCCTTGCTAAATATTTACCTTAACAATATAGCTTTAGCTTATTCTCATCTATTTATATAATGATCGACATTTATAAAACATAGATAATAATAAAATAGCGAAATCATTTTTCCCATTCATAAAGTTGACACGCTTATTTGACAAATAATCGTGACTTGTAATTTGAGTCAATCCAACGCTTATTATCTTATGGATCTCAAGTAGTTATAACAAAATCTCCATGATCATGGTGAAATACATATTGAGTGTTAAATCGACTTAAATTAAATATTACGATTATTTGTCAAATAAATGTGTCAAATTTATGAGCTGGAGGAACAATCTCGATAAAATAGATATATAAATCAATGTCTTGAAAATCAAAGTGGACAACCAGTTAAACTGCAAAACAATAAGAAAAATAAGTCATTTTAAATAGTTAAAAAACTGATAGTGTCACACAAAAATCTCCGAGTTTGATAAGTTAATTTTTGTAACGTCATATTTCAATCACAACAAATCTTATAATTAACTAACAGGGAAAGAGTGGAGACTTCAAATGAGTCATATTAAGTGCAAATTTTATATTTAAATATGCATATTGAATAAAAAAAACAAATTCAAAATGAAAGTTGTTATGCTTGGCATCCAAAGTTTCCAATGGAAGCCACTCGCTGCCTTTAAAGTTAGAGTAGCAGAGTATTTGTAGGAATGGTTCAAGGATGCCAGTGGGGCGGGCTCGGAGCGGGGTGCCCTGCGACGCCCCACCCACGCCCCGCTCCGCCCCGTGACCTGTCGCCCCGTTTATTATAATTTTTTTAAAATATAAATTTATTTTTTTGCCATCACTAGAATGGTTGACATTTGTATTAATGAATGTTAGAAACGTCAATCTAGAGTGTAGGACGGTTGATCCCTTGTCAATTTATTTAATATATGGTGGAATGATGTGAGAATTCTGTTAATGACATGAAGTCATGTGATTTTGATCCAACGGCCATCATGTTAGTTAGAACGTTGTAAATAGCAGCTCTTGTAATATTTCAAAGGATGGAAAAATACTATATGCAAACGTCATATATATAAAATTACAAGGCTGTTGCTTTACGTCTTGAGTCTGCAAGTTCTTATATTTTTCGGTGGAGTTGTTTATGAATGATTATTTTGTTCGTGATCATTCTTGAGCACATCGTTGATATCCAAACGTTTTCATCTCGTGTTGTAAAGTATCTTCCACGTCCATTAAAGTTGTAATTCTCTGACCGTGTCTCCGATAAAAAAAGTGCTGGAATTTTCTTGAATAAACACAAGTGGATCCGACATCTATTGTTCACGCTGTCATTGCAAAAAAGGAATCAACAGAAGTATTTTTTCCTATGGTCACGGTGAATCCATTTTGAATTATTATTTTTTATTTCTTCTAGTAATATCGTTTAAGATCTTGGATTTGGTATTTGGGTCAATCAATTTAATAGTTTTAATCTCGTGTATGTTACAAAATGAGAAACTTCAATGAGGAAATTACATGTAATAACAATATTTTCATAACTTATCATATTCTCCTTACATATTTTTTTACCATTTATACTGCAACTTTAAAGTAAAAAATGAAAACAAAAAACGCTTCTAAAACATTTAGTAGCTTACTGGAATTTGGATAGCACATACCAACACTTAACAAACGTGCTTTAATTACTACAAAATAAATGAAGAAATCCCATAATTGCAGTCCATTACCTCGAAAATCCCAATTTATTGTGAACCATTTTCGTCAAAAATCAAAACCTCAAATCTTGGATTAAAATAAATAAATAAACAAAATCCCAAATCATCACAAAGATCACTCACATTCAACACCCATTTTGCGAGATTTGTAGTTGATATTTAAAGAAGTGGTCTTTTCCATTCAATTTGTATGTATCATTTTCGAATAAGACCAAAATTCCCAAATCGCATATTACAAAAAAACCTCAAATCATCATACAAATCAATCACCTTCAACCTCAAATCATGACAAGCATGAATATACATTATTGGTTGTTATATAATGGGCTTTTTTATTCCCACACTAATCTCTGACTTTTATCTCAAATGCAAGATACAAAAATGGACCAAATGGGTGAATCTCTAAAACCAGGACACCCACTCAAGCCTTTTGGATTGGGCGCATCAGAAACATCTGGGTTTTTCCACCCCTGAAATTCTTAAAAGGGACACCGAAAAGCATGATGTGTAGTTGAAAGTATTTTATGACACAGTTTGACAAAGAATCTGTAGGTACAGTAATTGGCCCTAGGTGTTTGTGCATTGTATCCCAATGTAGTTAATTTGGACCATGCTACACAAATATAATTGTTGACATGCAGAATGATCGAACACTCACACCTCAAGGTCAGACATTATTTTATTTACGCGGGGTCCACGCTCGATGTGAGGGTCTGTCACTCATTCGGTCACCAAAATTCGGACACTTTGGCATTTTCCAGTTAATTTTTACCTAGAAGTGAAGCTTTTAAAATGTTGTGTTGCCACAACCACATGCAGTTGAACTCACACTAGAAAAAGTAGCCAATTAAGCAATTGTGACTAGAAAAAGCTCTCTTACTTGCTGGCTTTCAATTTTCCTAACTTCTTACTTCCTAACATTTGTAAGACTCCTCTAATGCAAATAGAAAAAAGGCAACTAGCCCCTCGGGGCACAGTTCAACTGGTGGATTAATCAACATTGTTTTGCTTCCAACGGTAGGGTGGAGATTCGAATCCTGGTGGGAACTTGCGGTCAGATTTATTTGGTATGGAGCAATTATTTTGGAGGAGGATCTCTTGTACTCAGAAGTGTACAGACGGTGGAGGAAACCTGTGATTCAATTGAGGCTTAACCCGAGATTTACCCCCTCCAAGGTTCTAGGGGCAAGAGTTTTGGGGGTCCAGGATTTAATTTAGTGTAAGTCGGGATACCTGGATATAAAAAAAAATAAAATAATAAATAAATAAATAAAGAGGCAACTAGATGTCCTCGGGAATCCCACTTTCAACCTCACTTGCATATTGCCTAAAATCCATGAGACTGCTATATTGCATTGTACTATTTTTGGTTATAATTACGAGAGCAAGAATTACTTATTTATATTATTCTTTCTTATCTTGCATTATCTAGCCACTTGTGAGGCGCGGGCACATGCAAAATTGAACGAGGCATTATCAGGACCAGTTGAAGCTCTATTAGATGGAGCCAGCGATGATACATGGCTTGCAATAATAAAACTGTTAGGTAATTTGTTGTCAAACGACCTCTCCGAGCTATGATGTAACCTCGATTTTATTATCAATCGGCCTTGGCCATATGATTGATTAATACATCGACACAATTATCGAGACAACACAATCTACATTTTTATGGATCGTTCGAAGCAACCAATTTTAAACAGTGTTGCTCACAGTTCGTCTCATTTCTTTGGAAGGCTATATTATTAATTTGAAGCCCACTTAAATTGAGTCGAGCCTTGTTTTGGTCCACAATTTAACCCTAACCTAACTTACCTATTTTGGACATTTACTTGGCATATAATCCCATCTTCCTCTCGGCCTCCATGGAGTGTGCCTATTTTTCTCTCTTTGTGAGACTTTCTTCTTGGCTTCTTGCTTCACTTCACTGTGACCTTTGTGGTTAATCTTTAGTGGGCATATCATTGGAATTCTTCTTCCCAACCTATAGCAACCGGAAGTGGGGCGGTTTTGGTGGTGGTTTTGGAGTTGTCTCAACCTTGGTGGTGTCGATGAAATTGGTAAACTGAGCCCGGTTTTAAACTTGGAGTTTGCTGGAAATCATCCCTACATCTGGTATCAGAGCCGGAGTAACCTTCTCCGGCCAGAAAATCACCAAAACCGGCTGTGGAGTGCGCGAGTTTCATAGGAAGCCGAACCTGCAATCCCATTTTCCGGCCAAACCAGTGACTTTTCGACGAAATCGATCCCATATTCGGAACCAGCGGGCTGAGGCGCCCCTTCGTGTGCGGTGCGTGGGATTCCGACTGTGGCGCGTGGCGGCGATTCCGGGCAAACTTCCTTCAGGCAGTTTGCTCATTTCAATCCCCTGAACGTACTGACACTGTTTATTTTCTGTTTCAGGTTACACAGAAAAAGTTGGACAATTTTGCCCCCGGTGGATCGACGGTTGAAACTGCATATATCTACTGAATTACATTAGGCCAAGATTGCGGCCCTAAAGCAGTAGATTCACATCTCTCTCGATTATTCGGACTCAGACACGTCCGCTCTGGTAAATTGACTTAACCCGTTAATTTTTCAGAGTTAGCGCGTCACCGTGTGGGGTGACAATAGGTTGGGGTTATCATTGCTTGGCAACCATTGCTTGTGCTAGAATTAGGGTTACGTGCTCTTGATTGATCTTTTTGATTGAGTATTTGTTTTTGGTTTAA
>NC_036258.1:6722724-6736156 GCF_002742605.1 Olea europaea var. sylvestris | reverse complement strand
AACGTTTTCATCTCGTGTTGTAAAGTATCTTCCCCGTCCATTAAAGTTGTAATTCTCTAACCGTGTCTTCGATAAAAAAAGTGCTGGAATTTTCTTGAATGAACACGAGTGGGTCCGACATCTATTGTTCACGCTGCCATTGCAAAAAAGGGATCAATAGAAGTATTTTTTTCCTATGGTCACGGTGAATCCATTTTGAATTATTATTTTTTATTTCTTCTAGTAATATCGTTTAAGATCTTGGATTTGGTATTTGGGTCAATCAATTTAATAGTTTTAATCTCGTGTATGTTACAAAATGAGAAACTTCAATGAGGAAATTACATGTAATAACAATATTTTCATAACTTATCATATTCTCCTTACATATTTTTTTACCATTTATACTGCAACTTTAAAGTAAAAAATGAAAACAAAAAACACTTCTAAAACATTTAGTAGCTTATTGGAATTTGGATAGCACATACCAACACTTAACAAACGTGATTTAATTACTACAAAATAAATGAAGAAATCCCATAATTGCAGTCCATTACCTCGAAAATCCCAATTTATTGTGAACCATTTTCGTCAAAAATCAAAACCTCAAATCTTGGATTAAAATAAATAAATAAACAAAATCCCAAATCATCACAAAGATCACTCACATTCAACACCCATTTTGCGAGATTTGTAGTTGATATTTAAAGAAGTGGTCTTTTCCATTCAATTTGTATGTATCATTTTCGAATAAGACCAAAATTCCCAAATCGCATATTACAAAAAAACCTCAAATCATCATACAAATCAATCACCTTCAACCTCAAATCATGACAAGCATGAATATACATTATTGGTTGTTATATAATGGGCTTTTTTATTCCCACACTAATCTCTGACTTTTATCTCAAATGCAAGATACAAAAATGGACCAAATGGGTGAATCTCTAAAACCAGGACACCCACTCAAGCCTTTTGGATTGGGCGCATCAGAAACATCTGGGTTTTTCCACCCCTGAAATTCTTAAAAGGGACACCGAAAAGCATGATGTGTAGTTGAAAGTATTTTATGACACAGTTTGACAAAGAATCTGTAGGTACAGTAATTGGCCCTAGGTGTTTGTGCATTGTATCCCAATGTAGTTAATTTGGACCATGCTACACAAATATAATTGTTGACATGCAGAATGATCGAACACTCACACCTCAAGGTCAGACATTATTTTATTTACGCGGGGTCCACGCTCGATGTGAGGGTCTGTCACTCATTCGGTCACCAAAATTCGGACACTTTGGCATTTTCCAGTTAATTTTTACCTAGAAGTGAAGCTTTTAAAATGTTGTGTTGCCACAACCACATGCAGTTGAACTCACACTAGAAAAAGTAGCCAATTAAGCAATTGTGACTAGAAAAAGCTCTCTTACTTGCTGGCTTTCAATTTTCCTAACTTCTTACTTCCTAACATTTGTAAGACTCCTCTAATGCAAATAGAAAAAAGGCAACTAGCCCCTCGGGCACAGTTCAACTGGTGGATTAATCAACATTGTTTTGCTTCCAACGGTAGGGTGGAGATTCGAATCCTGGTGGGAACTTGCGGTCAGATTTATTTGGTATGGAGCAATTATTTTGGAGGAGGATCTCTTGTACTCAGAAGTGTACAGACGGTGGAGGAAACCTGTGATTCAATTGAGGCTTAACCCGAGATTTACCCCCTCCAAGGTTCTAGGGGCAAGAGTTTTGGGGGTCCAGGATTTAATTTAGTGTAAGTCGGGATACCTGGATATAAAAAAAAATAAAATAATAAATAAATAAATAAAGAGGCAACTAGATGTCCTCGGGAATCCCACTTTCAACCTCACTTGCATATTGCCTAAAATCCATGAGACTGCTATATTGCATTGTACTATTTTTGGTTATAATTACGAGAGCAAGAATTACTTATTTATATTATTCTTTCTTATCTTGCATTATCTAGCCACTTGTGAGGCGCGGGCACATGCAAAATTGAACGAGGCATTATCAGGACCAGTTGAAGCTCTATTAGATGGAGCCAGCGATGATACATGGCTTGCAATAATAAAACTGTTAGGTAATTTGTTGTCAAACGACCTCTCCGAGCTATGATGTAACCTCGATTTTATTATCAATCGGCCTTGGCCATATGATTGATTAATACATCGACACAATTATCGAGACAACACAATCTACATTTTTATGGATCGTTCGAAGCAACCAATTTTAAACAGTGTTGCTCACAGTTCGTCTCATTTCTTTGGAAGGCTATATTATTAATTTGAAGCCCACTTAAATTGAGTCGAGCCTTGTTTTGGTCCACAATTTAACCCTAACCTAACTTACCTATTTTGGACATTTACTTGGCATATAATCCCATCTTCCTCTCGGCCTCCATGGAGTGTGCCTATTTTTCTCTCTTTGTGATACTTTCTTCTTGGCTTCTTGCTTCACTTCACTGTGACCTTTGTGGTTAATCTTTAGTGGGCATATCATTGGACTTCATCTCCCCAACCTATAGCAACCGGAAGTGGGGCGGCGGCGGCGGTTTTGGAGTTGTCTCAACATTGGTGGTGTCGATGAATTGGTAAACTGAGCCCGATTTTGTAATTGGAGTTCGGTGGAAATCATCCCTACAAAAACTTCTCCGACGAGAACCTGAAATAGTTGTTGCTGAGATACTGATGCTACTGAGAATACACTATCCCTGGCTCATGTTAACCACAAAGCTGTTTCTTCATCGAACAAGGAAACTTTTATGGACCTTCTTACCTGCATTACTTGGAAGGAGGTTGCTGAATTGGTTCCTTTTTGAAGTCAGTGACTTCATATTTCAACATTAGTGCATTAAAAGTTGCTGTATGGTTGTGAATTTTTTCTTTCTGGAAAGATATAGTTGTGAATTTTGACGTCTCATCCACTCAATCACATAAATTTCCTTGGAAGATTATATGACCACTTTAGTTCAGTTACAGTTATCACAATATATTACCAAGTCGAGATCATTCCCATTGATTATATTAATATTGAAATGGATCACCTTGTGAAATCTGACGTTTAAATACCGATTTGTTATCGACGTTGCAAAATCATTGAAGATAGAGTGAAACCAATATATTAGCGTCATGAAATTTGGCTTTGTTATAAATAATATATGTTTGTCTAGACGATAAGACTGTTGGGAAATTTGTTTTTTATTTGTCATTCTCAAAAATTACAAAAGTTCGATGTGTAAATTACAGACCACATTCAGATTAGGGGAACCAAATTATAATATAGATGCGTGATGAAATGAAATATGAGCAGATGAATAATAGACAAGATTTAGATTAGGGAAACTAGTTGGTAAGATTGGTATGTGGTGAAATATATGAGCCGACGAATAAAAGAAAGAAAAAAACGATGATCGGCTAGAGAGAGATGTGAAATATGCACATAAAGAACAACAGTTAGCATAAAAGGAGAATGTTGTGGTCAAAATTACCACAAATTTGTTAACTACAAAATGTGAAATATAAATAAAGATCTAACATTCATATTCTGCAAGAATAGTGTAATTTCAATTGAGAAAAGAATAAAAATAAATAAAAATAAAAATAAAATCGGAATTGAATTAATTTCAAACAAAACAACCCCCAATCTAGGAAAAATATGTTTTCATCAGTAGAAACCAAACATATTTCAACAATTGTTTATGACGAATGTTGTAATAATAACTAATTAGTAAATTACGCAGTCCGGAAAAATGCAAAAATCATTAATTTTATTGATTAGACATTTAAAAAAAACAATGATCAGAACAAATAGCCGCTGAAATATACATTTACGGGGGTGTTCCCATTTCAGAGTTTAATAGATTTCTTAATATTTATAAATTCTCATGGATTGTGTGAAATTTGATAGAATTTAATAGATTTCATAAGATTTGAATGGATTTCTATTTTGTAGATTTTAAAAGATTTTCATGAATTTTATAGATTTCAATGGATTTTATAGATTCTGGGTAAAATTTATAAATATGCTTAACATAAGCCACAAATTTTTACTTCTTCTTTAACGACCCATTCTTACACATATGCACATTAATAAATCACAGAAAATGATCGAATCCTTGTTCAATTGTTTGTTAAACATTGAATATTATAACAGAGCTTCAATAAAAAATACACCCAATATTTAACAAAATGCGAGAGTGGGAGAGGACAAAAATATGTAGTGTTAAATAATCAAAGTGGTAATCAATATGAATTAGTTCAAAATGCCACAACCTTGTGAGATACAAACACACAGATGTACACATACATGACCACAAGGCAATTAATTCCATACTCCCAGAATTCTCATTGACCATATAGACACAAAAGAAAAAATTGTGGGATACCATCCTCACGTCTTGGCTAGGATTTGCAGGTATATATAGAAAACACACAGCTCTTCCCAAGAAAAAGGAATAGGATACAGAACTTGAAAGATGAAGTTGTTCTAGCATGCGTACTAGAAATCGTAAATTACCATGATAATTTTCAGCATATCTATAAAACAATAAACAATATATAGCTTCAATAAGAAAAAATAAGTTCAATAAAAAAACACATCCAATATTCAACAAAAAATAGTAATCTTTCATAAATTATCATCAATTGAAAAGTTCTCATACACGATCTTTTCACAGTAGAGAAATGTGAGATAAAAAGAAGAAGAAAATCTTGTTGAAGATGACACGATCTTTTCACAATAGAGAAATGTGAGATAGAAAGAAAAAGAAAATTTTGTTCAAGATGAGGGGGGAGAGAGAGAGAGGGTAGCAAATATGGAGAGATGTGAGAAATGTTGTGAAATTTTGAGGTTTGGATTAAAATTGTTACTGATTCTTTGTACTTATATTTTTACCTCGAAATCCTTCAAAATCTATCTACTTAATGAAATCTTTTAAAATCAACTAGTTATTGAGGACATCTAAATTTCAAAACTACCTATTAAAATCTATGTTGAGGACACTTAAATTTATAAATATTTTTAAAAATCTAGATTGGGGACACCTATATTTTAATGAATTATATTTAAATCTGAATTGAAGATACTTCAATTTATATGAAGTTTTAAAATCCATAAAACTCTAGATTGAGGACACTCCCCTTAAAAATCTGTAACGTCATGGTCGAAATATAGAATCTTTATATACGACGAATAATAGCTTTTATTATTGGTAGACTGTAGGAAACAATTCTGATCGAAATTTCCCAAATACCGTAGGTGGTAGTCAAGCTTGACGAAATATCACCCATTCAGAGGAAGTCGATTTCCATTTCTATTCGAATACCCATAATGGCAGGAGGTGATTAAATGAACTCCAATTCTCCAGTTAAAGAAAATGTCAGTTACTTTATGTAATATGAGGGAGGTTATTTATTTATAGAAAATATAGCAGTTTCTGTATTTTAAAATTTTAATTGTATTAATGAAAATATAATATATTTTATATGAAATCCCCAATTTTTTCGAGCTTCAATTTACAAATCTGTAAGGGAACAATACGTAATTCTTACAAATAAAAATCACATTTCAAAATTAAAATATTATTTCAAAAATCAGGTGTTAATTCTAATTATATATATAATTGAAATTAATTATCCCAACGGCCCAACCCAATAATACCACCTCACCCCATCCCACCAAATTAATAATATTTCAATGAATAATATTCTCCTATCCCCTGAACCCACCCACGCCCCAAAACATTTTCAAAAATTGAAAATTGAAAATTACACCCTACGCCCATAGAACCAGCCATCCCACCCTAACCCATCCCATCTCCATCCACCATAAAATTTTCAAATATTAAAAACTGGAAATTATACCTACCCTACAGAACCACTCTCCATCCTCATCTACCCAGGGTACAAAAATATTCAAATATTGAAAACAATTTCTCCCTATACCCCATTTTCATCCCCATTGTAGAAAAAATTTCAGAAATCGTGGTAACGGTAGCAGTACACTATGGGAAACTGGATTTATGACTACCAGTGTTATCTGTGATCAAATTTATTGTTTATGACTATACATGTGTTATATGTGACTATTTGTAACAAAATCAATTTTAATTGTGACGATATGTGATCAAGTTACAACAAGTCACGATTAATACAAAATTGGTCACAACCAATCACAGTAAATACATGCTTGATCACAGAGAGTCACCACGAACAAATCTACACACACCGGAAAGAAACACCACAATCTATCACCAGTCACCAACACATCACCTCCAATGTACCATTACTACCATCTTCAACTCAAATCTACGACCACAAATATTACCATCATTGATTTGTGTTATATGTGATTAATTGTGACCAAATTTGTCTTCAATATGACCGTCCGTGACTATTTCAATCTAATTCGTGACTCACTATTAATTTGATCACAAACAGTCATAATAAAAACAGAGTTGGTCACACTTGGTCACAATAAATACATACTTGGCCACATATAGTCACCATAAAAAAATTTGCATACACCAAAGACCACCACCACAATCCATGACCACTCATCACCACTATCACTCCAATGCACCACCACTACTACCTCAACTCAAATCTACCTTCACTTCAAATCCACAATAACGATCACCATCACTATAACTTCCACTAACACCTTTAACAAACACCAACCACCACCACCCCCCATAGGCATCACACCATAACAGAACCACTACTAACAATTTCAAAGTATACAAGATTTGATCAGATTGTCCTTCGATCCCATCTCTTCCACACTTCCTACTGACGCGTCAAATGGGTCCGACCCCAAATCTAGATCCTCCAATAGCTAGAAATTCACCTTAGAATGCCTTCTTTTGTTGGTGGTGCTCCTTGCAACGAGTTGCAAGTCACTGTCAACGACTCTCACAACACCGTTGTTGTGGATGATTGTCGGAGTGATAATAGATATACAAAATATATAGTCAAAAAGAGTAATTTTCCCAACCAGTAATTTTATGGTTCTGATGGTGTGGGGTTGGCCCAAATTGGTCTGTCGTGCTTGGACAAGTGGGTGTCTACTAAAGTTAGACTTGGCTCAAATTCATCCAATTTCAGTTAGAAATTTCACCAAAATAGCACTATAAGAGAGAAAATCAACTATAGCAACTTTTAAAAACTCACTTTTAGTACCACTTTGCATAGATTTTACCAAGTCCTTGCTAAGTATGATTGAAATTTTTTAGATTATTATAGAAACTAATAAAATAGATATATAAATCAATGTCTTGAAAATTAAAGTGGAAAACCAGTTCAACCACAAAACAATAAAAGAAAGAAGTCGTTTTAAGCAGTCAAATAATTGACTGCATCATGCATAAATTGTCAAGTTCGTACCAAGAAACGAACGTACTCAATAATTTTTTTTTTGTTATTATTGTACTTTCCACTTTTTATTTTATCGTTCCAACTCTTTAACTACTATTTTTTAATAATTCGGGTTGATTTTCAAAGCATAGACATAAATACAAAGGAAGCGACATGGCAGTGTGATAGGGTTTGAATTAGTCCTATGGTCCATATTTCAGTGAATGAGAGAATATGATACAATGATTACTTATTCAGAGAATTCTGAAACTGAAAGCAACCATTCATTGAGTGAGAGTCAAACACACTGATACATCATTTTCGAATTAATTCCAGGATCCAAAATTGATGCCTGCCATTGTCATTTAAGTATGCATGTCCCATGTACAACCATACAGTATATTTTCATGTGACTCTCCCATGTGATCTGAAACCTTTTCATCTTACACTACTTGTCCCCTTATTTAATTCACTTGATCGTCTACGATTTCATCAATAGATATAGATTAAGCTCGATGGACTACATCTATTCTATTTGCCCACAATGAAAAGAATTGTGAAATATGATTTTCTTTGACTTTTCAGATGTAGCACGAACCTCGCAATAGCTTTCCTGGACAAGGGGTTACTCCTTCAATCTATGTTCACTTCCTTCTATCGCCATTGGATAAAATCAGAATGTTAAATAGTTATTCTTGAGAGATGTCTTGATTAGAAGACGGAGAAATGCTATTTTACCAACCTAAGTGATGGGTATATAATTCATTTGTGTTGTGTTGCACAAGTTTCGATTTGTTAATTAGTCATGGGAATATGCAAAAATGATATCGATTTAACATGTTAACTTCAAATATGAGAGGACCACCAAACGTTTCTCCAACATTTGGCCCTTTCCCTGCAGGAATCTTGCCTACTTCTCTTTCTTTTCTTACCCACATGGACTCATTCAAAACTGCATGATTGGCTGAGCTTAAAAGCAAATTAAGTTTACCATATATTACTTTTTTTTCTTTCTATTAAAAACTACTTGATTTTCACCTTTCTATGTTTATCGTTCTTTACATTTTTTATTCACTTCTGTGGAAGAATTCGCAAGCATCAAAATCTTCCTAGTGTTTACATTGATTTATAGTTTGTGTGAATTAAAAATTGCATCTCCCTACATAAGTTGTATTACAAGTAGATATTTTGCGTTCGAATTTATTTATTTATTTTTAAGGATGAGAGAATAATACAAAAGCATCATTGAACATGAGGACGAGACTATAGGGTAGTTTTCCCTAAATAAGTAGTGCTTGGGATGGATTTTTGAACTTTTTTTCAAAAAATGCTACATGAGAAAATTGATTAATCTCGTTTAGGGGAGACCCAGGAATATTGTTTAGCGCGGGCGAAATTCAATTTAGGTAGAATCTTGAGTTTTCAGAACCTGAGATGAACTTTAAATTTGTCCCTTAAATTATAGTATGCAATATGCATTTAAGTTTTTAAGGAAATTACATGAAATACTTCATTTAAAAAAGAAAAAAATTAAATATTACCTATCAACATTTTTTTTATCAGATATACTACAATATTCAAGTATAAACGAGAAGTAAAAAAAGGGCAAAAAACACTGCAAAAAAATCCCCAAATTGCTCTCTTGCTCAACTTCCCAAATCACTTACCCCGTAATGGGCCTTCATACCCCAAGCCCAATGCTCAGTGCATGCAACTCTCTGCCTGCACTGAGAGTTGCCTGCACTCAGCCATAGGTGGGTCCGCCCCTGATCTCATTACAATAAATATTGCATGAAATTTTATTTAACCTAATGAAAAGGCATGTGGCCGTAGCATGGAACAATATTGTAAAGATAATGAATAAAATTTTAACTTCTTTTTATCATAAATCACGTCTGATATTTTTCGACGTGCCAAACGTGCAACCATTACAGTTTAAAATCTTGTACCTTTTCAATTTCATTTGATTTTGTACCTCGAATCATTTCAAATACACAGATGGCATTTAATTCTCAGACATTTAATGTAGTAAGAAAACAAAATGGAGTACTGCATGGGGACAAAAGGACTGGATGGCATAAGCAATGGAGTAAATGAGATGCATATAATAAGTAAAATGGGCATGGGAAATAAATGTGATGAGGTATGGTCTGTCAAAAAGCACATTAATTTAAATTTAATTTCAGACAAAAACATAACTAGAAATTTATTTTATTTTATTTTTGTAGTTTAGATATAAACTAATTACAATTAATTAGTCATCGACGATAGCTGAGTTAAGGGCGCCTGAAATCAGAGTAAAATGCATATTTGACGGACAGTAGGTGAATATTCTTGTAAAAGTCCTGGTTGGTCTCAAGGGATAGATAAGGCTAGGTTAAAAGAAAACTAGATATCGGTTAAAAAATGTAAAGTAATCATACATTTCCGAGGTAAAGAAGGACGGAGGAATTGTTTCTCGGTCGAATTTTAGATTGATTACGTCATAGAAGACTATGAAGTAAAACGACTCTAATTAATTATATAGTCTTCATGTCCACGGGGCTCCATTTCAGATACCCTAACTCCCAAAAATTTTGTATTCATGACTAAATATATTAATTATACAAAACAAGAAAAATAATTAAAATAAGTTCAATCCTTGAGGAAATTACGGTTGCCTAGACCTAGATGTTATAGATATTCTTGTCTATGTTTCTTTTCCCAAGTTCCCTCCATTAATTATTCTCGTTAGAATTCATGGGAATCATTTAGCCTCCCAAATTCTAGTGTTTTGGCTTTTCAGTTATTTTTAATTTCCATTTTTTTTTGGTTCCTTAATATTTTTAGTAATAAAAGAGGAGTCTTATACTAAGCTATACTTTAAAGTTAGGCTTAAGCATCGTCTCGAAATAAATAATTAAATAAATAAATAAAAATATATAAATATAGAATACATTAAAATCAAATTTTGACGTGAGCCAACTAAGTTTCGTTGCGTACATTGTGGTTGAACCCGTAACTTCTTAAGTGATTTTAATAGTTCTAATATTTAGCCTGTAATAGAAGTTGTTCTCAGTTTTTTAGTGGAACCAACAACGAAGGTTTGGTTATGAAGACACTAGCAATAAGGTAAAAATTAACATATAATTATTATTATTTTTTTCAAATTGCAAAATAATTGATTTCATTTTTATAGAGAGTAATTTTCTTTTTTATTATTGCTATATATGTAGAAATAAACTTTTGTTTTTAGATTTTTTTATTCAAATAGATGACACTTGTACAACATCTTAATTTTTTTCCCACCAAATAATTAAATTCTTAAACATAATCATGGGACCAAATGCTTTGTAAGAAATTTTAGGCCTTTCTTTGACTAATCATTATAGCAAGAATTGTTGTTATTTTCTTTAGCAACATAAATATCTACAATAATTATTTAATCGAGTCATTAGAATCGAAATACTAAAAATAATCCTGCTTAGGAACTCGTAAGATTGCCCACCTACCCTGTAAATTATTAGAATCCAAAGAAATTGTTGTTCAAATTGTGGTTGTTCTTGAATTATTTATTCCCTTGTTGCATTAATTATCTCTTATTATCTAATAAAACATTTAAATCACACCTAATTATTACAATAACATTATCAACTAGTGATAGTTGTGAATCAAGCACGTGTGCAAAAGGTTAATATCGAAGAACACAAAACTATGTCGAGATTTAACTTAGATTATTCGGAATTCTTAACTTAATTAATGATGTAATCGAGGCATCAAACAATTTTACTAGAAACTTTTGAAAGTTACACAAGTTTATTAATATATCCACGAGGAGAATCGTTATAATTAATCTATATTAAAGTTAGTAAAATATTCAACATGATAAATCTTGCTCTAAAATAATTTCATTCTGATAAAATGTTCTTTAATGTGCTTAAAAAATTATTCTCAATTTAATTTATTCAAATAAATATTTTACAACAAATTTGCAAACCAATATTTGTTTTTCCCCACGCTCCAAATAAGTGTTGAAAGGGCAGAACGGTCAGGCTCGGCGGGCAATGATGTGGTGGTCCAAGTGCTGACGTCACGAGGGGATAATTTTTGCAGTGGTTCTGGGCCTCGACCTGGTTCTGTCGGCCCATTAAGATAGCCCAGTAGCTGTCCATAAAAAGCCCACGTTTGTTCTCTCTTTCTTCATTCCTTTCTTTCATAAATCATAGTCTTCACTCTCTCCCTCTCTGCAACTTTTTTCCCCCTGCTAGCAGCATTAAAATTTCTCCAAATATAAGGTATGAAAAAGAAGTTCGGTCAATCGTGCTTAAAAATTACTTTTTAGCTGCTTCTTTTGATAACATGTAAGTCGAGACATACTGTCAAAAGAAGCAGCTTAAAAAACTAATCCATATTTGACTTATTCAAGAAAACATCTTGTTGCAGGCTTTAGGTATGGTGAAACCATCCATATTCATGGGTGCCTCAAAGCTTCGAAAAACAGGGAACCTTGATCAGAAAGACGACGATATCTTGATTGATCCAACGGTGAAAAATGGCCTTCAGTTGGCTGCATGTTCATCTTAGTTTGGTGCTATCCTACCTGAGCTTTTTTATTACTCCGACCCTTCATTTTTATTTTTATTTTCATTTTTTTACTTGTTGCCTTTTGTTTTTCTTCGACGTTTTGTCTTCTTGACCTTGTAAGACCTTTTCTTGACCTTGTAAGACCCCTCCTACTGTTTACTACCATCAATTTTTGTTGTGTTTCAAATTTTGTGCCGGAGTTTTCCAGTGTAAGATTTGACCATTTTCTTTCTTCGTTCTCGCCCAACTCATGTTCTCCTTCCTTGTCTATCCCTCCTGAGCTATTCGAAGTAGACATAATACGAGTATCTCGTCCCAGAAATCTACCTAGAGAAGATCAAGAAACTCTCCGAAGATCATATAATTAGCACTGGTGATCTGAAACTCAATTTGTCCATTGATGTAAAAGTGTACCAAAAGAGTATTTACTCAAGTTAGGTACTGATTATATATAAAATTTATAATCGATATTCTTCTGTCTATTATATGCATATATACAAACAATATGTATTCTTTTGAATTTGAATTGTTTTACATGAGCATATAGCTGATATTTTCTTTCTTGATTGCATCTGCCAATTTTTTCTTTAATGAAAGACAAACGGAGTTCTAGTTGTTAAAATCTTATCAGTCATACAATATTTTCTGCTAAAATTATACACTGGACTGTTTTGCTTATAGCTAATTAATTCAAACAACTTAGAGAATATACTTAGTCCATGTTTGGTATAGATTAAAATCAGACTTTTTTATTTTTTTGGATAAAAGTTGATGAAATATGGAATTGAAAAGTTGTGCTTAAAATCAATCGTTGACTTTGATTTGAGAATTTAATCAAATTTTAATGTAGAACCAGGCTTAAATTCTCATTCAATTTTTTTTTTAGCATTCAATCCCACAAACTTTTATTTTCATAGAAAACAGTTCCTTCTAAATGATTCTGCACACAGAGATCGATTAAAAAGACGTACTGTAGATTCACTTTCTATAGACTGGAAAATATTCAAGTTTGAGAACATGTATGGTAAGAAAATTAAAAAATGGAGATTCAACCAACAATCCATTCAAAGTAGGAAGAGCGTGACTGCAATTTTTCGTGGGTTGTTAATCACTGTTTAGTTCACCAGACAATTTGCCAGAGTAACAATGTCGATGCACCAAGTTAATTCGAATATTCGTGGGGTGGATGTGAATGTTCTAGAATCGGCATTTTACCGTACCCACCCTTCTATTTATAGACATATTTAGGTGATATACGTGGTGTTTATTTAGACCGTCATTCATTAATCATATCTTGATTTGGAGAAGAGAGCCCAAAGGAATCAATTGACCCTATGAGATAAGCGCTTGGTGGCCTAGTTGACACAAGGTGTTTGGCCTAGGTCAAGATTTGTTCGACCAAGGAGGGTGAATCACTCATGAGAGACCAAGCCCTCTAGCCTTGGTCTTGGTCAAGCTAAAATCTACCAATAACCCAAACCAAATGAGGGTCGAGCCTATGTCTCGTTCTCTTGTTTGAGCTTGCTTT
>NC_036258.1:6708942-6722613 GCF_002742605.1 Olea europaea var. sylvestris | reverse complement strand
GGGGTTCATGCGTAGCCTATTTTCTATTTACCTGATCACGATGCATAGTAGTGACTTTTGAACATAACTACAATATCATATTATGCACATAAAAAAAGTCACTCTAAATATCGAATTGAAATCGAAAAATTACCCTTTAACTCTTTTTGATACAACGACATATCTTTAACATGAAGGGATAATTGGCAATGACACCCATCATTTGCTTAAACTTTCTAGTTAGTTATCTATGCTTTCAATGGCAAGTCAAGTCTAGCATAATATGATGATGTCCACAAGTGGGCAGTGAAATTTTTCTTTTTCCTACTTTATTTACCTTGTGCACATCGAGTACCATTTAATATCATAATATATTGATCTTAGTAATAACGCAAATAGACGTGACGGGTAGCATAAAATTATGTGCATACCTATTCATTTTTCTTACATTGTTTTACACGTCAACAAGTCACATGTGACATCAAATTATATCGAACAATATAATAAACAAAAAAGATTTAATTATTACTATCCAATTCACGTTACCAATCCAACCGTAATTGAAAAAAGAAAAGAAAAAAGAAAAGGTGTAATTATTATCCTATATCTGAATAGAGCAATGTGTTAGATATGGCCGGAAGTGGGTCCATTTTTGCTAGGCTAATTTTCATCTTTGAGGTAACATGGGTAACATGGCCGCTTCATTAGGAATTTGTAACTATAAATCATTCCACCAAAGACCCTCTAAAAAAGTAAGGGATCCCATCAAACTTTTGTCAAAAAGGACCCCCCAATAATGCCTTGATGAACAATTTTTCCTGTGCTTAAAGTTTTAAGAATTTTGACTTACTGTCACATGGACCAAACCTTTTTTGACCTTCGAGCAATGTTATCATTAGCAAACTCATAATTTTTTCCTTCACCAAAGGCAACTAACTATGGTTAGTAACCTTTAAATTGGGTAAGAGGGTATGAATGCAAGAAAAGGTAAGGATTAGGGTCGTTTTCTACATAATTTCCTTGGGAGAAAATACTAAAAGAGAGGAAAGTACGCTCCTTTGTCTATTTATTTAGTCCTTGTTTGACAGCTACTTTTTTTATTTTATTTTTTTTTATGTAAAATGAGTTTTTGAATAAATTTTTTTGGTAAATGTGTGGTTAAAAAGTAAGAAAAATTTTGAGGTTACGTGAAGAATATTTTATTGTAAGAAAGTATGGTTGAAAATGAGTATGAGAAAAAATAGTTTTAAAAGAATAATTGTCATATATGGCGTTAGTTAAAAATACCGTAATAGAAAAGTTGAGTTAGTGCTTTATTTGCAAAATAAATGTGGCGTAATTATAAAAAATTCGTGGTGTGAATATAATCCTCATGTATTAATACAATTTCGACAGTCGATCAAAATTTTTTTTTTTTTTTTCCATGCTGAACAGGTCAACGAAAAGGTGATCTAGGAAGAACTTGGGCCTGTCCTTGGGCTAGAACCTAATTATCTGAACTCGTATACCAGTCTATGGGCTTTATACACGGCACAGGTCCTGGTTCGGAATCTATCGGCCCATCACTTATTTTAGAATCATTATTGTTCAAAAAGAAAAAAAAATGATATAATGACCAGAAAATAATACAAAATTGAGAAATATTGGAAAACATACAATAGCTGAAAAATACAATACAAGTCAAGGGTGGTCACATTTTGTTATTTGTTTCTAATTTAAAAGTAATTTGTTGTCTTCATTTCATAAACAATAATATCTCCAATATTTTAAAAATCAATAAACTTGGACTTGGGAGAAAAATAATAGAAAATAATATGAGACTTAAATTTTCACTTATTCAAGTTAAATGTAGGGGCGTAGCTAGCGCCTAGTGAGCTCTTGCGATCACTAGTGCTAGCTCCGTCAAATTTTTTTCTTTATAATGGGCAACTACTTGGGTAGCTGTCAAGTGGCTACTCGTGCTTACTTGGATTCCTGGATATATAACTGGTTAGATGGTTGTTCATTTGAAACCAGGCCATCCCCAGATAGTTCAGTGTTATGAACCATTGATGAGTTTTCTAATGATTTTTTAAGTGGGTGTGGGTGATCTGATGCATTGTTTAGAAAAGTGGATCTTCTGGGATAACAAAATTGCTTATAACCATGAGTGTCTTGTATAATAAAAAAGGTTGAACCCCAACCTTAAGGGCCCCCACCGACCCTGCCCTGGGCCATCGTGGAGGAGGTAAATCGCAGGATGTGCCTCCCAGGAGCCAGGGTGGAGAGCACATGGATAGGCCAAAACTGTTAACCCATATGGTAACTCCCGCTTGCAACAAAGCTAATTCCACCTTGTGGGGAATCGAACTCTGCACACTGCCGCGCTAAGCCCTATCCGCCCTCTCCTTTGCCACTGGGAGATATGCCCTGGGGGCTGAGTGTCTTGTATAATAACTTTTAGTACAAGGTGTATAAGGCAGAAAGGCGAGAGTATATACTTAAGTGTGAAGATGATGTGTGCAAATTCAAGTTTAGGGCATCGAAAAATGGAATACAGATATGTTCATAGGTCTTGTTTGAGCCCCATTTTTGGGAAGAAAATGAATTTTTGAATAGTGTATTGATGTGAAATGTGTGGTTAAAAAATAAGTAAAAGTCTTGGATTTACAATATTATTTTATTGAAGAATAAGTGGTTGAAAATGATGTCAAAATATTGTTTAAGAATGTATTTTTTTTTTTGGGAAAGAATGAGGCTCAAATAAGGGCATAATTCGATATAGTTGACTTTAGAGATGACAATCGAGATCATTGGCCCGGGCCGCTCGTGGCTCAGCTTGGAAAAAGCTCAAGCCCGCCCGACTTAAGGCTCGGTCCGAGCCCCATTTTTGGGTGTCGGACAAAGTCCGGCCAGTTCGTGTGGCTCGTCGGCTTGAAAAAAAATATATTAAAAAAATTAAAATTACCGCAACATTGCTGCCTTTTTTATTTTAAAAAAATAGGAAAAAAAAATGAGCCTCCCCCGTTCAGCTCGGAAAGGCTCGAGCCAAAAGCTCGGATTGAGACTAATTTTTTTTGTTGAGCTTTTGCTCAGGTTGGCTTGGGCCTAAAAAAAAGCTCGGTCATTTTACCCAAGTTGAGTTCGAGTCTTGAATTTCGACTAGCAAATCGGTTCAATTCGATTTGTTGACATCCCTAATTGACATGGACATAATTTCTCAGTGGATTTAGTTATGCAAGATCATAAACATGGGAAGTGCACTGATAGAAAATTGTAGCAAGCACAAATTAATACACATGGATGAAGACTATTTACACGCTATTTC
Organism: Olea europaea var. sylvestris; assembly: GCF_002742605.1. Lineage (NCBI taxonomy): Eukaryota > Viridiplantae > Streptophyta > Magnoliopsida > Lamiales > Oleaceae > Olea > Olea europaea. Next base: position 6,719,327 of record NC_036258.1, on the reverse strand, counting down.
CATGAGTAACATGACAAAGATGTGACGTAACGTAACGTAACGTAACATTAAGTGATGGGAATGCCACCAGAGCTTGGGAGCATGCATTGGAGGGTATAATGGGTGACTCTGAGGAATCATATCTCAAGCTACCCATCATTGTTCAGACTCATGAAGAGAACTCAAGAATCAATTAGCGTTCTTCCATTTTTAAATATTCAAAATCTTTCCATAAATATTGAAGCTTCAAGGCTATTGTTTTCTTCGAACCTTGAAATTCTTGCCTTAAAATTTCCCAGTTTATCCAAGACGTAACTGAAATCAGCTGTAGATAATTAACCCACCAACAAGCCTTCTATCCTATTATCACTTGGGATAGATCTGAAATATATTCAATACAGTGATACACTATGACATCATAGTTAAGCAAGACGTAAGTAAATCCTCTTTCTTAGAAATTAATTACATAATTCTAGCCATGTTTTTCAAGATGTATCTGAAATTTGCACTAAAAATCACGCCACCGGCCTTCTAGCATATTTCCACTTTATGTTATTTTCACTTGATGGAATGAAACACATAACTTGACTTTCAGAGAGAAAATTTGTAGGAAATTTTGTCCCAATTAGATTAGCCAGGGACCCTCTGTTTGTTTATATATACACCGCTACACCATTTTTCTCCATCATAAAAGTATGATATTTTCTCCTACAATAACTTCCACCGTGAATCCGAACCTTGCTACATGTACATCATAGTGTACACTTTAGTTTATACTTTACCACGTGGCAATACCTTATTAAATCGTTTAAATTTCAAACAGTTTTTCCATTCACTTGACACTTAACAACAATGCAAGTGTCAGTCAAAGTGTCAAAAATTAGCGTACAAATAGCAAAGTTCCCGTGAATCCGTATGGAAAGTTACCCTAGGCAGTTAATTTGCCCACCATTTAATAAATTTAAGCTTTAAATTTAAATATTGAATATTTGGCTAATAAATAGTTACATTTTCCCACTTGGTCCATGTATTCAACAATTAACTTTAAGGTGGATACATAATATGACCATGTACCGAAACTACAAATAATATACGTAAATAGATATTTATGATACTTTATTATAACGGTCATATTTTAATAGTCACATATTTCCTTTCATGTATTATGAGTACAATCACTTTTAAAAGAGTATTTTATGTTATAAACGAACTTATAAGTCATTCAGGGTCCATACTTTAATAATGAATACTAATTACAAATTTTAAGTGCATCGATAACATTGTTTTTAAATATAGAAACCATGATTCTTAGAGAAAAAAAAAAATTTAAAGTCTCATGATTGAGCAGGCAAGTCTTATGTTAATGTGATCTTAATAAATTACATTCGACAAACCCTTAGTTATGGGATCTGTTATCAAGAGTGTATTAATATGCTCAATGACCATTTCGTTCTCTCTCCCTCTTTTTCTTTTTCTTTTTTTTATATGATCTCTGACAATCAAATATTTTATGTAAATATGTTTTTTTCCCCCAGCTTCCATTAATGATATTTCTAAGAAAAAGATCTTCAAAAGCTTCTCTATAGTTTCGACAACTCTTAAATCTTTGATAAAATTTCTCAACCATAGAACATGTGTTGTAGCTTCATAGCAACCGATGACTTTTGCCTCTACGACAGACAATACAATTATAGTTTGATTATCGCCTCTCCAAAATACTACTCCTCCGAGTAGAAGAAAAATATACTTTGAAGTATATGTTCTTGTGTCCACATATACAACAAAATCCAATTTTGTACATCAAACAACTTCAAGATTGTTATAATTCTTTATGTTAATCTATAATCTTCGATTCCTTGGAGATTCCTAATCACTTTCTTGACATCTTTTCAATTGTTCTATACTCGAACTGCTTTGATATCTACTAGTACACTAACTACAAATGTAATATCGGATCTAGTACAAATTTATTTATACATCAATCTACCAACAGTAAAAGCATATGGTGCACACCATATGCTCTCTTTTCAATTTATTTATAGACACTAATTCTAACTTCATGTACCAATCTTTCATTCTGAAAATTTCCTAAAAAAATTCAGTGTAGGTATTTTGAGACAATCCTAATGACCTTTTAGACCTATTGCAATGAATCTATATGCCAATGACAAAATAGGCTTCACCCATATCCTTAATTTCAAAGTTTTAGCTAAGAAACAATTTTTCATGTAGCAAACACGAATCACAGCTTGAATGTAATTAATCATCTACATATAGGACTAAAAAAACATAATTTCTCCCATGGAATTTAAGATATATGCACTAATCAATGATATTTCTGTAAACAATATAAAGTAACAAGCATGTTTTAGTCCATTTATATATCTTCTTAATTTGCAAACCATGTGATCACCTTTATCATTCGTAAATCACTTTGGCTATTTTATGGACACTTCTTCAAGTATCCTTCCAAGAAGGTTGTTTTTATGTCCGATTGGAATGTGGGATCTTTACTTGGAATTTTATTGAGATTTTAAGCTACAATCTTTATTGCTTCTTCCTATAAAAATTTTGGTAGGTGAAATGATTAATCATACTCATTACCACGCTAAGTATTCTGTTTCATCTCTCAATAACACCATTCGTGCAAGGGAATCTTGACATGGTGTACTGTGGAATGATTCCGCTTTTCTCTAGGAATTTAGTAAAAGCCCTGGATTTTGTTCTCCTGATCCATCATATCTGCCATGGTATTTATCACCATGGTTAGATCTGACGTTTTTTATTCTTTTGTTGAGTTGATTTTCAATCTCAGCCTTGTAAATTTTGAACATGTCCAGCGATTGTGATTTTTCATGGATGAGATATATGTAGCCAAAATGAAAAAATTGTCTATGAAAATAATAAATAAATGTTTAACATTCTAAGAAACCGGAGGGACTAACCTACAGATGTCCATATACATTAGTTTTAAGATGTTCGAAGTTCTATTGGAACCTAAAGTCCTTATGTTTGTTTGTTTTTTCCTTAATGCAAATTACACAAACACTTAAGTCTAAAAATCAAGGGAATTTATAATTCATTCTAAAACAAGTTTTTCCATTATCTTTTGAGAGATGTGGCCTACACGTTTTTACTATAACGAAGTGAAATAATCGTTGGTTAATTTACGTTTAATATCGGGTGAATTCACATACAATGTTTTATTATAAGAACCAATGGAATTAAGGAAATATAGGTTATCATAACCTGATAAAAAATCGATACCCACAATATTTGAATTCAGAAAGAGATTAGACCGACTCTTTTTAAATGAACAAGATTAATCAAATTTGTCCCATATAGAAATATAAACCAAACTTCGTCTGAAAGACTGTTCCGAAAATGCCTCTTTTAAATTCAAATTATAACTAGTCTTTAATAATAACCTAAAAATTCTTATAGCCTCAACTTTAACTTATTTGATATCGCTTACATAGATAAATCTTTCAATATCAGTTGGCTTTTGACTGTTCAAGCAACCTTGCATAGACACACTTGTATGAGTAGTGGCACTGAAATTTATCTACCAAGTGTGTCTAAACATTAAAACTAAATTAATCTTAGAACAAACCAAAGTAAAAAAATATTTTTTTCTGTACATGAAGCACGGTATTTAGTGCAATTTCTCTTCACGTCTCAGACATTATTATAAAAGTAACAGGGAGATGATTAATCTTGTCAAGCTTTTGCTTTTTTTAGCAGAACCATATGCAACTTCCTTATTCTTTAACTTGTCTTTTGAGGACTTGCTAAGTGAGTACTTCCAATTATCTCTTACTTTGGCATTTCTTCTTCTTGCAGCCAATATGAAATAAGCTTATCAAGAGTCTACTTCTCCTTTTGACAATTATACTGACCTTAAATTAACTAAATTTTACAGAAAGAGAAATCAAAACCAAATACACAATCAAGTCATCAAACAGTTCAAACTTTAATACATTTAGTTTTCAAGTAAGATGAGACATCTCCATGATATATTGCAGTATATTTCCTTTAGCCTTATACTTTAGTAATTAAATTCGTCGAAGCGTATTAGTTTTGACCTGATTATTTTTCAAAAAATGTTTTTCACTTTTTTTTTTAAAGAAATTTCTTGGCAGTAGTTACCTTATCGAACCCAAAGGCCCTTAATATCACTAAAATTTCATGCTTCCATAAGACTTGTGCAATTTGAATGACCCCACTTTTCAAAGTCCCATTTTTCATCAATGGAACTTTTATCTGTAAGTGTAGTAGGTTGTTTAGTCCTTAATGCAAAGTCTAGATCCATATAGCCAAGAACGATATGAATATTCTCTTTTCAGTCCTTACAATTTGGTTCCATTAAGCATAGGAACTTAATTAAGGCCGGTAAATATTGTAGAAGTGAAAGGATTAACTGAATAGAGAATTTAAACCTAATTAACATATTTAGATGGAAATCCATATTAAGCAATCAATAAATTCAAATAATGATGGGCGAAACACAAGAGATCGGACACAACATTGATGTTTAGTCTTTGAGTATAAATATCGACTTATAATTAGTGCTGTTGGTGTAGTAATCAAATATTAACAAAAATCTTATCAAAATCAAGTCTGTCTTTGGACCAATTTAATGTTTACATAATATAAAACTTTATAATTGTCAGTGTAACGTGGAAATCTGCAAGCGTATGAGACATTGTACAAGTAATAGAAATAGTAAGTTTGGAGTTTATCGTTCCCACAAGGAACAATGTCTAATGTTTAGTTTAATAACTTTTAATTAAATTCAAGTGTGCGTGACATCAAGAGAGTGATTTTGTTGGTTTGGTTTTCTATACTACTTTTAATCGATTAAAACAATAAAAGTGAAGTTTTCAAGTATGATATGCTTGCATTGGAATCCTGAATCCTCCTATTGCCATTTTTTTCTTCTCTTAGTTAGTAATATAGTTAATTTCATGTATTTCGACAATCGATAATGCTAAATTATTCAATGATCTTTTCCTAGACACACAAATCTATGATTAACATGATCCGATCATATTCCTAATCCAAATTCATATGAAAATCATGTATTTGGTTTAGGTTATCTAAGTGATTGTATGTGTGAAAGAGATTATTCCTAATTCTAACTACACATATTAGTTTGGCCGCATTCTAAACTCATTGTGAGTATTTTTACACTATAACAAGCAACTTATTATTTAATTGGTAGCTAAGCAATTAAATAATTATGAAGGAAATGTAATACCAATCAAAAAAAGTCAAGCAGTACTAAATTAATTGTTTTGAATTAAAATACATATGCAAAAGAATTTATCAATCATCTAATATAATGGAAATCTAGCTAAACATATTTCTAATAATAAAAAAGAAAGGAAGAATATCACCTGAAATTTATAAATACAATAAAAAGATGTCACGGTCCAATTCTGTTTTTGATTATCAACTCAAAGATTTGATTCTTCAAGTTCTAGCTGTTTCTTGATTCAATCCATTGCTAGATTTGTTCCTCTCCAACTTATATTGAATTTGTCTCTCGTATAATTTTATGATATAGATCTAAACTAGAGAGGTAAGAGAGAGTTTCTTCAATGGCTACCCATATCTTGTATTTTATATGATGAAATTAGGTTAAGATTTATGTTCAAATTTCCTTTCAAAAGAGTCTCAATCAAATAAGAAAAGTTGACTCCGCATACACATGATTTTGTCTCTGCACAGCCTTTAGTATTTCGATTATAACTTTCTCTCTAGATATTCGATTGATGTGATTTAAAATGCATTGAAAAACTAACTTCAAGGTCACAATCTTCTAGAAATAGAAATTTTCCAATTCAAATATTTACTATCCCAAAAATGGGTCTCAAATTCTTATTGAACATCTGGAATATGCCTTTTGCAGTTAGAAATTGATTTGTAAAGGTCATTTGATTATGTTTCATTCATTTTGACTTCTTATTGTATCCAATTGATCCTAACAATCTCCAATTATCATTTTGAAGTCGTCACAAATTTTGAGTTCTTGCACTTTAGTCCTCGAACTTTGGATTTGCTTCATTTTAGCTCCTTTGCATTCTTTTTTTCCAAGTATTCGCCTAGACATGAGTTTTTCATAATAAAAGGAATAAATAACAAATTAGACATTACTATGTCCAAAGAAAATAAAATATCATTATTTAGGACCTCGAATAAGTGTAGAAACTACACCTATAAATCACATATTTATTGCTAGAGGTGTGCATATAATTCGGCCTAATATTGACATTTTTTTGGACTGATGAGTATTTGCATGAATTATATATACACAAACCATCCTAATATTCCAAATAAATTAATTAAGGTAAGAGATGTCACTTTGGTAACACGTTACTTAAACTAATCTATTTTAGAAATTAGTAAACCGAAAGAAACTTTGATACCAAGAATTGAATTTGATTGCCATTTACCTTTTTATTTTTTATTTTGTTTAAAAAAAATTCAGACATAGAACCCTAGCACTTCAGTGTTCTAGCTGCCCCTATTCATCATTTTCTCAAAAAAAAATTTAAAAAATCCAAATTTTGGAAAGTTAGGGCTTGAATTCACATCTCAAAATTAGAAATCCAAAAGTATGAATTTCAACCCTAAAATTCTTTCTTGAATCTTAATGATTTAACATGGAGTTGGCTCTGATACCACTTGTTAAAATTTTACAGTACTCTAAATCTCAACAACTTGAAAACCTATATACTTTATTGTCAATATCCTCTAGTCAAATCACCTAGATAATTATTTAGTGCAAACGTACCTTAATTTATTGAGAATGATTCTTTATTACTGGATTTTAATTTAGATATTGAATCTTGGATATCAATTGTAACCTCTTCCTGTTTGACTTTTTAATCTTTATTATAGTTCTTCAGAAGGAATGATCTTTTCTCTGGTTCGGAGAACTGCTAAAATAGTTGAATAACCAATGCCATAGCCCTTTAAAATATGAACAATAGGGTGTCACCGAGAATAGATAAGTCTATTAAAGCCTACTTCATCTCTTTTACCTTAATTTATTTCTCATATTCATTTTAAACCGCATATTTATATAATAAAATATTTTACACGTAAACTTATAACTTGTCCTTACTTTTTAACGATACATTTTAAAAAAAAATACTATTTAAAACTATATATATATTTTTAAAAATTTTAAGGCCAACAAACAGGGGTTTCAAAGTTGAGTCAGGATTTAAGGTTGAGTTGCCATTAGGGATGTCAATTGGGATTGCCAACTTGGACAACTCGTGGTTCGGTCCAAAAAAAGCTCAAGTCGGCTTGGCTTGAGGGTTGGGCCAAGTCCGAGCTGACCCGTGTGGGTCGCTAGCTCGGGCCTTAATTAAAAATAAAAAATACAAATAAGGCAGCTGCTTGCTGCCTTATTTTAATGCAGCGCTTGTTGCCGAAAATATAGCTAGAACGGCTATTTCAATAGCAGCATCCAAAATGCCACTCGGCTACCTTGCCATATGAAAAAAAGAAAGAGAAAGAAAAAAGAGAGAAAAAATCGAGCCGGTCCGGCTCGTTAAGCCCCGAGCTTTTGCTCGGCTCGAGCTCGAGGTCGAAAAATGCCTGTTTGATTTTACTTAAGCCGAACCCGAGCCTTGAGTTTCAGCTTGCGAGCCGACTAGGCTTGTCTCGTTGGCATCCCTACTTGCCATATATTTAATGGTTTTTGGTTCACATGGGTTGTCCCATCAATGTCTCCGGAAAGATCGAAACCAAACAGTAATTGAATAAATATGTAGTTTATAGATGTAAGTTCTAGTAGTGTTTGAGAAGAGGGATTGATCACAATCTAATTTTTCATTGTTGAAGAGATATTAGAAACGGTTAGATCAATGTTTTAAAAATCAACTTGTAATAGTGAAAGGATCAACTGCCGAAAGGTTCAATTGGGACCGAATCGTTATATATATATAAACACACACAAAGAACGACCTTTTTTTGTTGAGACGGCTAAACCATTGTTCTTAATGACACAAATGAATATATTGAGATGTTTGAACTATAGTTCTAAACTTTCATAATAAATTAAAAAAGAATTGGCATTATGTAATGACATGAAACTAAAATCAAAACTCAAAGGTGAAAGATTTGGAAGTCTTCAATTTTCTCAATTACTTCCTTAATAAGTACTTTTTTTCTTTGGTAAGAACATATATACTTTTACAACCATAAACTTCTTTTCTTTGACTCAAAGTAGAGTGGAAATATTCATCAATTGATAGAAGAGTGATTGAGATTTTTTTTTTCTTTTGAGAAGTGGAAGACTCCATAGTGCTACTATTTTCTCATAATTTACTCAATAAGAGGTTTCTTTTGTATAAACTCTTTTGTTAAGAAATCTACAAGAATATTTGATTTTCATTGTAAATATAATATTTCAAAATCAAAATAGGACAAAATAGTCTGTCATCTTGCAAATATTTATTTTGAAACAAGATTTTTAACATCTTTTTGTAAAACATCTTTAGAAGCTTTGCAGTTAGTTTCAAAAATAAAATTTTGATTAATTAAATCATCTTGAAATTTTGAAATACATAAACTATTGATAAAATTTATTTTTTGATTGTTGAATAGTTTTTTTGAGGGCTAGTCCATATTCCTGAATGAAATCTAACAAGCTATTCTTGACTAGACTCTTTTGAAATTTGCTTTAACATCCCATCATACCCAATGTCGGATTTATCTGTCTCAACAATAATGGAGGCTAAAAGGTCTATTATTGAAAGATACGGGATGCTTTTGATAGCAATTTTAACTTTTCGTTAAGCTAAAGTGTGCTTTTGACTCTAACGAAGTGGATGCTTTTGCATCCTTTGAAAAAGAGAAGCACGTAATGATTTTATATTTTTGACAAAATTGGCTAGGTAACTAACACAGCTTAGAAAAAGTTGTAAACTATTTTTATCTTGAATTTCATCAAAAAATTTATCTACAAATTCATGACTTATTTGAATTGGAGTATTCCTAGATGGATATGATCTCCTAAGAACCTTATTCGTGTTTTATAAAGAACAACATTTTTTGCTAAAACGGCTAAGCCATCGTTCTTAATGATATGAGTAGATATATTGAGATGTTTGAAATGTTGTTCTAAATTTTCAGAATAAATTAGAACATCATCGATGTAAAAGATAATAAAATTTGATAAGGATTGAAAATATCAATCATAATTTTTTGAAACTCGGAAGGAGCATTTTTTTAAGGACAAATGGCATTATATTCCATTCATATTGGCCAAAAGGAACATTGAAGGCAGTTTTATATTTATCTTCTTCCTTAATTTGAATTTGTCTAAAGCCAAACTTCATATCAAACTTAAAAAAGATAATTGCTTTGAGTAATCTGTTTGACGGATCTTTCTTTTGAGTAAATGAATATCTGATCCACCGAAGAGCTTTGTTGAGAGGCTTATAATTGTTGACGAGTCGTGAAACAACTCGTTCAATTTCAGTCAAATTATTGATATAGAATGCAGAACAACTCTATAGAGATTTACTTGGACAAATAAGTCCTTTTTCCAAGTAAATCATTATTTTCCTTGATACAATGAGCAAGAAATTCTTTGTTCATTTGAATTGGACAAAATTTTATAAGAATACTAGATTCATGAAAATCAGAATGGTAAGGATGTGAGGCAACACATTTCTTCCTGTCATTTGGAATGATAGAACATATTTCTTTCTCAATTTTGTTTTGATATGAAGAAATTTTTCAATAATTGAAGGGTTTTGTAACTGTTCTTCAATTCTTTGAAATTTAATTTCTTCATTATGAAATTGAATGTCTTTTCTTAAGGTTAATTTTATTGACAAATTTTGAAATAGATGTTTCTTTTAAAGAATTAACATCCTTACAAAAAGGAGGATTTGTAAATTTGTAAATTATTTTTTGACCAAAAATATTGCAGCAAGACCTTTAAAGTCAGTTTGAAATGTATACATTTGAACAATAAAAGGAGTTCCAAAAATTATTTCTTGCTCTAAGTCTTTGACTAAATAAAATATATTTTTGAAACATATATTTGAATTGCAAACATGAGATTTTGATTATTTATATTGAATATTAACTTTTTTACCACTAGCTCCAAAAAGCCGCTCGGTAATTTTTTCAAAATATTTAGTTGGGATTAATCCTTTCTTAATGCAATTCTAATCTGCTCCAAAATCAATTAAGGCTCTAGAAGTGAATTTGAATTATTTGTTGACTACTATGGTCATAGTGTGATACCATTTTTGAAGTTGAATTCAACTAATAACATTAATCTTTGCTTCTTCAGTTTGAGGAGTAGAATCAGAAGTATCTTCTTTCGAAAAAGAGGAAGAAAAGGACTCATGAACATATTCTTGTTCTATATA
>NC_036258.1:6701730-6705273 GCF_002742605.1 Olea europaea var. sylvestris | reverse complement strand
TTTTCTCCTCTATATTCCCAAACGTCCTTTTTGACCTAGGCTAGGTCTTTATATAATGTTAGAATCATCTCGAAAGCCACATCTTAAAAAAAAGAAAAAAAAAGAAAAAAAAAAGAAAAAAAAGAATTGAAGTTAACTCCGTAATTATAAAAAAGAAGTTTTCCTCGGATCAGGCTACAGTGGGGCCGCTATTTGCCCACCGCGATCCAAACTGTTACCAAAATCCCTCAATCAGTGAGCCGCGGTCTGCTTAACACGGTCATACCATGGGAAACAAGCACCACGCCCGAATCGTGTCTGGTCTGGGGTATTTTCTCATGGTCCAGCCCCTTATCTTTAGAAATGTTGCATTTTGATCCCTGTTTTAACTTTTTATCCCATTTTCATTCTTTTCTTGATCAAATCTTCAATATTGATTCAACACTTCTAAAAGCTCCTATTGGTCCCTAGACCCCATAATTCTTCAAAATTAGTCCTCCACAAGTTTCGAAAGTGTGCATAGTAGTCCCCAAAGTTCCAATGAGTTGAATTTTACTCCCATAGCTCTCTTAATACTTCTTATCACTCTCATACAATCCCATTAGTTTTCAATTTCTCCAAACCAACTCCCATTTAAAAAAATTGCATTTTTGTTCCAAAATGTCTCTAAATCTGGGTTTTATATACAATAACAATATTTACACTAAAGTATAATACATTTTATTGCGCAAATATAAGTGAAGTTTATAAACACACATAAGCATGTAAAATACACTTATAAATGGGGTCTGGAAAACTTGTTGGAGCGTTTTACAGCTTTGATACAGTAAAGGATTAAGACTACTTTGTGTACAGTTTCCATTTTCAATCAGTACGCATCATACCTATAACTCTTAATATACAATTCAAAAAGCAATTAGAAAGGCAAGAAAAGAAACAAAGGCATGAATACTGATTCTTTCTAAACTAATAATCATCACTAAATAAGAAATATAAATTCTGAGATTAAGTGATTCTGCTGCAATTATGGATCGTATGAGGTGGAGGAAATTCCTTCCTTACAGTTTTCACGCGAAGAAATGTATCAGTAAGGTGGCCAATTCTGTTGTGTGTGTAGCATGCATGCAATGCTCAACAAATGTCGAATATTTAACGACTGTAGAGGACCCTCCCCTTCCTCAGCTATATAATCTGTAATCTGAACAAAATCTTGAATAGCTATATAAGCTTTTCACCATAAATTGTCTTGTTATCTTATAATTATTAGTGGGAACAATTCATCTCAACCATTAGTTTTACTTTTACCTTCAACATGAGCAAAAGATCTGTTGATATGTCAGAATTCTTCTAGTTCCTCTTTTTTGTACAATAAACACATTTTGTCTAACTTTCTTTTTAAGTACGGTCTAGTAATGTATAATTCTTTCTATTAAATATGCTGCATGTAGTTTTAAGCATTAAAATCATGAAAATGATTAGTCTATATATTCTTCGATTTTTTTTCCTCACAAGATCAATTTCAACCTTGGGGCTTCCAAAAGTGGAACAGGTGTTAGAAGTGCGTTCAATTGATTCAATATTGATGAATCTAGAAAAAAGAGTTGAGGGTTGGAACGAACGTATAATAAGAATTCTTGTAATGCCGTGGGACTTCTTGATTGGTGCTGAGCTAACTATAGTGCAAAGTCGTATCATTTTGGTCAATAAGATCCAAAAGGTTTATCCAGCCCGAGGGTGCAGATTCATAATAGACATATATAAATTATTGTACACTAAATATCATCAAAAGTGTTGGTTTCAGAAGATGGAATGTCAACCAATGATGTATGCGAATTTTACATTTTAAGTAATACCACCAATTTCTATCTTGTGGGGAGAAAATAATTTTTATGTTTGATATATGAAGAATTAGTTCAAATAAAATGTAAAAATAAAACTGAGATTGGAACTCAAAAAGAAAAAAAAATTGTCATAATATTTTTAATGTGTTTTTATATCTTTATAAAAAATAAGAGAGGAAACTAATGAAGAAATTTCTCTAAATGACAGACAGAACGAACTTTTTCTTTAAATGTAATTAACATTCTTATTGATTAAAAAACTCATAGTAGAAACACTAATAAAACTATTTCACTACCAAATTGACAACTTTATATGAAACATGAAAGAATCTGATCATAGTTACTTGGAAAATTTACTTAATCGTTGACATATTGTCTAAAGCAATTTAACTCATATTTGTCATCCTTTAACAAATTAAATTATTTGCTACAATAATATTTTTTTACCACATATTCACACTATAAAATACTCTACACGTAAACTAATAAAATTTCTTTAAATTTTAGTCACACATTCTCAAAACAATATTATTCAAAACTCTATAATATCTTCCGAGACAAACAGTTTTTTAGTGAGAGGGCATTAAGATATTTTGATTATTTAAAAAAATTAAGTAATCGTTGACCTCTCTTTTAAAACAAGTGAAGACGTAATCCATATATTTTTAATATTTAAAAAATTCATGAGACCGTTGACTTCTTCAAAGAGAAATATAATGAAAACGTCATCATGCATTGTATTATTTATAAAATTCATGTAACAGGTTACTTCTTGTAAAGAGCAATATATTAAAACGTCATTCCAAATCTGTAATGTCTTGTCAAATACTTGTGAAAATTTAAAAAATTAAAAACTTTTCTTTGAGATTGAAATGTTTGAGGATAATGTAACACCCACATCAACATGTTTTGATCTATTTTAAGCATGTTTCGTATGCATGTAACATTTTAATTTCTATAATTATGCTAACAAATATTTTAATCACGTTGGAGTTATTTATGAACAAAATTTGTCGAAAATGATGTTTGCAAATTCATTGTACTATCAATTAATGAAATATAATTATCACATTATGACTACGCTTTGAATGAAAATGTCGTCTCAAAGATGTGTGAAAATTTTACTACTTTGAGATGGAAATGTTTGAGGATAATATATCTCCAACTTCATTTACACAAAATATCTTTAAATTCTTGAAAGATAGAGCTTAAGAAGATATTTTCATTAATTAATTGCTAATATTTATGTTGTGGAAGCTCTCTTTAGTAGAATTATATATTTTTTCATTATATTGATATGGAAAAAGCTACGAGTACAGAGAATTCTTGACAGAATTTTTACTTACTCTGACGTGATCGCAGATAATTGGATTGATTTCTTTATTCTCTTTCCATCTGTCAATCAACTCCTACCATGTGTTAGCTGTCAAAATTTTTTGATAATTTTTCTGTATTTGTCGCATGATTCTATTGATATTAATATATACGCACCAAACAAATTAATTATTCCCAATTAATGCTTAACCGGCGAATTAATGTAAGGCTAACACGTAGAGTAATAGAGTAGTGAAAATATTTTGTTGTTAATTTGATCTTTAGTAATAAGAGTAATGCTTTTTATAGTCGATCACAAAAAAAAAACCAGATTAAGTCAAGATATTGTAATAAATCCATTTATTACAAATCTCTCTCTCTCACAGTACAGTATATTTTTGATCTATAA
>NC_036258.1:6696718-6700442 GCF_002742605.1 Olea europaea var. sylvestris | reverse complement strand
AAATGGTATTTTCCTATGATTAATGTCTGAACTCATTAAAAAATGTAATTAACTCAATTTTTTGTGCATTGGATTTGGGACAGCTCTGCAGTGAGGGGTTATGTAGAAGCAGTTAGGAAGTTGGCATGTGAAATATTGGAGCTGATGGAAGTAGGGTTAGGGTCACCTGGCCCCTCTGTACTCAGTAGGCTAATCAGAGACGTTGAATGTGACTCGCTCCTCAGATTCAATCATTATCCAAAGGTTGATGATGGTGCCGCGTCACCCACCTCTATTGGGTTTGGAGAACATACCGACCCTCAGATCTTGACCCTCTTGAGATCCAACGGTGTAGGTGGCCTCCAAATCTCACTGGATGATGGGGTGTGGGTCCCAGTCAACCCCCACCCAGTTTCAGCCTTCTTTATTAATGTTGGTGACGTGTTGCAGGTGGGTCCCATCTTTCTTTTTGGGTTTTTCCTTCGGTCATGCATGGTTATCATAACCATGTCTTTATGAACGATTGAATATATGCACAGATATACATACACAGGCAAACTGCTCCTGGGCCAGCACTGAAACGTGTTGTAATCCAGTTGATGGATGCAACTTTCAGAGTCTCAGTGCATTGAACTGATCTGATAGAATTGACCAGTCTGATCATCTGGAATTCGAGTTGACCCTCCGTTTAGCTTTCGTCCAATGACTAAGCCTCAGAACCTCTTATCTTATGAAGCAACTTTTATTTGGCAAAAATGTTTTATGGGTCAAAATTGCTTTCAAGATTGTGTTCAACATTTTAACTTCTCATGCATGTTGATTACCACTATTTAGAATTTCCGTACAGCCAACCAAATGACAAAAGTCCATACATCAGGTGCGTTTTTGAACCTCATTTTTGGTGTAGAATGCATTTTGTAAGAATATATTGACGGAGAATATATGGTTAAAAAATAAGGAAAATTTTTGAGTTTATGTGTAATATTATTATATTGAAAAAGGGTAAATGAATCATATATGCATATATGAGACTTTTTTTTTTTTAATCAAAATATGTTAAGAGTTAATAGAGTCGATATAATTATCCTCAGATTACCTAATATTACTGTGTATGTATAGAACTATTTAGGGGACCATTTTTTATCCTACAGCATCGAGTTGGTATAGTTTTCACATTTTTAGAGAACCACCACAAATTTGTGTACTTGCACACGTGTATTTCTGATTTCATTTTGCTTATGTCTGAGCTTAATTAGTAACATCATTAAGATAAATAACTTATTACATAGCTTAAGATTCTAAGATTTTGCCTTAATTTGCTGACTAATTTTTGTGGACTAATGTCATGTGATGTGCATTTTCTTGAAGGTTATGACAAATGGAAGGTTTTTGAGTGTAAGACACAGGGTTATGGTGAACTCATACAAGTCTAGAATGTCAATGGCATATTTTACAGCTCCACCCCTTGATGCCACAATAAGTTGCCTACCAGTACTATTAACACCACAGAAACCTCCTCTTTACAGAAGCTTCACCTGGGCTGAGTACAAGAAGGCTGCATATTCGCTACGACTAGGAGATAGCCGTCTTAATCACTTCAAGGCTCGAGTAAATGATGATGAAAATAGTACCTAATTCCCTAAGTGATTTTTCATGGAATTGATTAAAAGATAAGTTTTTTATGATGGTTTTCTGTAGTTGGCTAACCAGTAGTTGTTAGAGTTGGGAATGTAGGTTAGGTTTGGAATGATATGAAAAAGGATTTTAGGGTTTCTGACTTCGCTTGTGTACTCCTATTGTAAGATTGTCAATTATATGTGAATTATTAAGCTAAAAGCTCAACTATGTTATGGAGGAGAGTTTGACACGGGAATGTACTTGCCCGACAATTCGGACCTACATTATCATATTTTGAAATTGAGAATGACTATGAAATTGATCATGGTTATAAAAAAAAAAATCTCACATGATGCATGACAACAAGAAGAATGACGAGTGCACACCAATTTGAACCTACTTGGTTGTGAAAGGCACACTAGTCTTATATATACCCTGATTGAGAAAGTCATCAGCAGATTTTGACTTCTTTGATGAAGCTTCGGATAGAATGGCAATTTTTCTGATATAATTGTCAATTCTTCCAGAGTCTTGCATTGATTGAGCATGGAAAGAGGCTTTGATTTTTCCATAAGGAAATCAACATGTTTTTCTCGATCCTTTTTGGAAAGCTTTGGGATGCTATTATTTCTTTGTTTTTGAATCCATGAGCTAAGAGCTTTAGGAGAGCAGTTAGTCTCACAAAATTTTGGCCACCATTTGATTTTGAATCTTCTAATAATCTTTTTGACACTGAAATTAGATTATGTCTTTTGAATAATGTGGAAACCCCAACAGAAAATCCACGAAACTTTTAGATTAAGAGCGAATTAAAATAAAAGATTTTCTTGAGAATTCAAAATCGTTTTTGCCACATTCTTGAATTGTTCGAACCTTTGATGAGTAGGATTGGGCAAAATTGATTTGTCCATTCCAACATAATCTAACCAAATTTGAAACCATTTTGAAAAATTTGTAGAACATGCCTGATAAAAAGGTTAAACCAAGAGTGTGTTATTGGTCTAAAATAATAAAAAAATAAAAATTGAACTAGGCATCTTTATGGTCAAAATAATTAAACGAGATTCAAATGTGTCATCTTTTGATAATTTTATTCTCTTTTCTTCTTACGGGTGCTGTCCCCAATCTTCATATGACAATATCCTTTGAATTGAAATTTTTGAGAAATCAATATAATTTAGTTTTGAGAGTTTGGGGTGTGAGTTATTATGGTCGATCCTGATTTGATTAGGATATCTTCATAATAAACTCTGGTCTTTTTTATATTTCTTGGAATGAAATGGAATTGAGGGGGGAAAATATCTTGAAGACATTCATCAACAGATGAATATCTATGGGTTCATGAGGCTTCTATTTCAAAAACAGGATATTCAATTGGTTTGGAATGGTAATGAAATGTTTTTTGAGGATTGATATTTGGTAATTTTCCAAATCTTGACGTTGAAATTTGAAAGTTTAATTTCTAATGCACTTTTCTTGTTAGGGGTATTTTGGAAAAGAATTTTTGAAGCAAGAGTGGATTTTTGAGAATTAGAAGAAGATTCATGAGAATTTTGAATATAATCGTCAATTGAGAGTAAAGGCAATGTTGTCAATTGAGAGTAAAGGCAATGTTGTCTTTTTCTTATTCTTCTTCTTTGAGGAGGAAGAAAAATTCATTTTGATACCTTAGAAATATTTTACGTAAGAAGTTTTTTATTGCAGAAACTCTCTTGTTAAAAAATCTGTAAGATAGTTTGATTTACCTTGTATATATAGAATTGATAGTTTGATTTACCTTGTATATATCGAATTTTGAAATCAAAGTAAGATAGGATAGCTTGCTGTTCACGAAATAATTCTTTCGATTTAAAACTACCGCAAGTGTACGGTTCGTAACAAGTAATAAAGTGGATTGTAAAAAGTCTGAATATCGTCCCTCAGAAATTGAGTAGTTCAATTCTATATGATTTAGCTTTAACCGAATCTAATTGAGTGAAAATATGGTTTAAATGCAAAAAGCCCTAATTTCAATTAAAAACCCTAATTTCAACTAAAAACCCTAATTTTTCAATTAGAAACCCTAATTTCGAAATTTCTCTAATTAAACGACTCAAACACTCAAGTAAATGAAATTATGCAAATTCAA
>NC_036258.1:6651086-6678270 GCF_002742605.1 Olea europaea var. sylvestris | reverse complement strand
AGGCTACAAAATAAAATTCCATAAAATTATCTAGATATTTTTCGTTAGTGTTTTAAGTCAGTAAAAGAAATAATTTTGATATTTTCGCATGGTGACGAGAGAAACAATATATGATATAATTGTTGATGGAACGTGATCTACCGCACCTCCGGTGTCAACTATAACATTGGATGTAGGTTCTGTCCGACGAAAGAAGCACATTATTTAGGTTATAATGTGCTTGAAGGGATTACAAGATGAGATTATTGAATACAAGATAAGATGGGTTGAGCAAAATTGTTAAAGATTTTTCAACAATTATATAAATTTCAGGGATTTTTTGGTACACTAATTTTTATATTTATTACTTCATGTTGGTGTTTGAATTTTCTCTAATGCAAAATATTCATTTTCGTACATTTTGTACTCCGCCTTTGTATTGTAGTCGATCCCAAATCTAAATAAAGAAAGTGGTTTTTTACAAAACATTTTTTCTTACTAATTTAAGCTTCCATTATACTAGTAGAATTGAAAATGCAAATTTTGGCAAAAAAAAAAAAACGACTCAACTCGCCGCCCACGAGTTCATGAGGAAAGCTGAATCCCTTACTCATGACAACCTGGCTGAATTAGGAGAACTTGTAAATATTATTGTAGAACAATCGATTGGAGCAAGACAATAAAATTGAGTTCAACACTTCCTCATATAAAATTATTTACTCTCTATAGAATTTCTTGAGGTTTCACCCTCGACATGCTCCACCGACATGTCGAGTTAGCTTTTCCCATTTAACATCACAACTTTTATAGCATCTAAAAACAATGCTGAAGATTTGACTGACTGCCCTGTAATATCTTTTCATTCTGGTCATCTTTTCTTTTGGTGGGACCAACCAGTTCCATTCTCGAACTTCCCCTTGGCACCGTTCCATTCAGCTAGCCCACAGGCCACATCCACAGCTCATAGGGAAAAAAATCAAGATATTAATTAAGGTTGAAAAGAAATCATCTAGCATGACGCACTGGTACTTTCTTCTCATTGGTTGTAGTTCTAGCATCTAAGACGAATGACAACTCGAGATGGTCCACTGACAAGCTTGGACGTGAATTTTATTTAAGTCCGACTCAAGTTGAATTAACTTGAGATGAACACTTGTAACATATTTATGTTTCATGTCACTTCTAATGAGTGGTCCAATCTACTATAACACTACAAATAGTATGGACACTTGTAGATATAATTTTTTTTTTCACGTGTAAAAATATAATTTTGTAAATTTCATTAATACTAAAAAGTTCGCATTTGCCTATGATCAGAAAAGATTATTAGTAACTTTTTAGGAAAAATAGTAACGGGATCATTAATTGTGTGGATTATAATGAGTAGTGACTTTGAATATGGGGTTAAAGTAACTCTTACTGTAATTAAAATATTTTTCAAATAGAGGCTTTGTACATACTCGCTAAATGTCTCGATTATAATATTGATTTTCTCTAAACTATTCTTGAAAATCATCAAAGAAATACTAAAATAACTGAAGTAAATTAATTATAATTACTCATTATTGATCGCTTTAAAATCCGAAGTTTTACAAGTGCGTTTTTCTCATTGAAATGTTAGTTTTCATATATGAGTTATCATCAACTACTAAACAATAAAATTGAATAACAAGAAACTTCAAGAATATTGTGTCTATACGAAGTATAGTAACTATATGGTGTAGTGCATAAGTTAAATAGATTGGACTAAAAATAAAAAAATAAATTTTTTTTTAATTAATTATACGATTCACTAGTTAAATAATGAAATATTGTTCCTACTATTTATTTTATAGCTCTTTATTTATATACAATAAATTTTTAAATTAATATATATATATATATATATTAGTGCATAAGTTAAATAGACTGGACTCAAAATTAAAAAAAAAAATTAATTATACGATTCACTAGTTAAATAATGAAATATTGTTCCTACTATTTTATAGCTCTTTAGTTTATATACAATAAAATTTTAAATGCATACTTATATATATATATATATAATTGCACTGTTGATCCTTGACTTACTCTTCCAATAAAAAGTTGATCGTCAACATTAAAAAAGAGAAAGTCGGGTCCCACTATTTTATCTTGCACATTTAGCGCCCCACCTTGATTTAGATTAAAATCAGAATTTTAGTAGATTTTGATAAAATGATGAAACGTGTGGTTGAAAATTTGTGATTTATACAAAATGTGTGGTTAAAATTAATTGTTAATTTCGACTATTTATTTAATTAAATTTTTAGTTTTACCAAATAGGGTGTTTAATATCTTGAGTAATGCAATTCAGAATCATTAGTGATAAGTATCAATTTAGGTGGTATCTGCATGATATTAAATGATAGATTTGTTGGGGAATACACCGATTATGTACATATTATATTCATAAAACGTAACTTACACGTTCACAAAGTCGAAACAAGGTTTCGACTTACCGAAATGGAGTTTGAGAAACTAACCAATGATTATAAAATCTGAACATTTTCATTCTTGAATTAAAATATGTGATTCTTCTTATCGAACCTTGCATAAACCATATAAATAAAATTAATCATTTTCTGAAATCAAATAGAAATAAAATCAGAAAAAATTAGATGTAAGTGATGCGATTGGCCGAGGCGAGTATAACTATTTCCTTAAGATGAATTTGCCCCGCATCAGTGCTAACGATTTTTCGACAATCATCTCCCAAGATACAATGACCACGTCAAGTCATAGGAGCACTCCAAATGGCTTCAACCAATGAACTCGAACGGAATTTCCTCTCTATAAAGGAAATGCATAAAAATACTATGAAATTAGAAATGAGAGAATTGCAAGAGGAGAATGAATGCTCAATGCAATTGGTGTACTCAAATCATGTCCATAGGGTTCTATTTATAGATGTAAAAAGGGTGCAAATGAAGTAGTGTGGGCCAAAACATGCATCCTTTCAAAAAGTTGCAACACTTGATCAAAACTTGCATTCTTTCGAAAAGTTGAAACACTTCACTTCTTCCAACTTTGGATTGCAATTTCTCATTCATCCATAATTGATTTCGAGATTCCAAATATATCATGATGATCTACTTGACGAGTAGAATAAGTTGGTCTAGTTACTTTTGTAATTTGACCATCGAATTAAGTTCGAATATTTGGTCGAAGTTGACACGTAATCACACCTTTTCATTTTTCACTTTTACACACCTTATTATTTTCCAATTTTTGATTAATTATTTGAATCAATTCCAACAATCCCCCACATGAATGGAAATTCGAGTATGCAAATGTAATGCTATGATGTGATGCAAGTAGAGAGAGAGCGGAAAGCCACTGCATCAGGATAGTAGCTTCTGGCCTTGAACCTCCCGTAGTAAAATACCATCGAACTTACTTGACTAATTGGTGAACGTGATGTCTTGAACCATTCAATCTTTAGTGTAAGCCAAGACAACGATACTCACACATATATCTTTCCTAAACCGTTCATGATTCTCATGACTTGATTCATTTTGGCCCTGAACCCTTCTTGGTTCTGCGAGTGTTTAAAGAATTCAAGCCTCGAATAATTCTCATTGAAGCGGCCCCACTTCACACTCACATAGGTGACCTCCTATTAAGAGTATTTTGCCCTACTCCACTTGACGTAATCAAGATATAGGAATCATTAAAAAATTATCTTAAACTCTTACAACTCTGTAGAAAGCACTTTAATATCATATGAATGAGTTAGGAAACTATTTTCCTTAGTGTTTCATGAAATCCTTATAACTTAGTTGTCTCTTTGAATCAAGATTTTGGAATCTCCAGTCAACAAGGTAGTGTTACCATTACAAGGACTTTAATGTAGTAGGCTTTACCTCATTCCCTTCGATATGTAGTATTCTTGATCTCTCTTAGTAAATCTCTTTAAAGGTACCACGAGTTTACATTACTGAGATCAACTGCTTAATGATATTATGTGACTTGGTATCTTATCAATTATTGCTAGCAAATGATCAATTTCATTTAATAGATACAAATTATCACCACCAAGAAATCATTTCATGAAGCTACATGCTCCTTATTTGCTTTATCTAAAACTTTATTAAATTTTCAAAAACGGGTGGAGGATCTCTATTAAACACTACACTAGTCAATCACTTTTACTAGTGGATTTTAGAATCATGGCTATTCAATATCATCATTGAAACATTACCATGCATTTAAACTTTGTGAAATTCTTCATATATTCCAATTGTTCTTGCATGTCTAAACAAACGACATAATCAGCTTTACAACCCATTTCATCTACTTTACACTTAGTATATATCATCCTTATAATTAGTATAAGGGTTTTCTATCTTTCCACCTTCATAGATATTTTTCTATGATTATAAGATAAAAGCAAATGTAACCGTTAAACTGAGTTACCCCCACAATTCCTCAATTAGGAATACATATGTAATCTAGTAATGTTGCATTCACGAGTTTTGAATTTTCCATTTCAAGTTCACAAGCATTAATTTTAACCCTCTACATTTTTAGGTTATCCTTGAACTTAGAATTCAGCAACTCTTTTATAGTTCTATTCATTTATCTCTTAAATAATATATGTATCGAGCGCTTCATGAAAGTCTAAATATTTTCAAAATAGTGGTCGTCAACTTGCATACAACGTACTTCAATCTAATTAATTTTGATCATCCAAATTAAATCAAGGTCATCATATAGACCAACAATGCTTTTCAAGTATAAACCAATTTAATTGGTCTCACGATTGAAGTCAATTTCAATATTGAAGAGGGCTAAGCATCTTGATTCACAAGAATTGCAACTTCTTCAAACTTATGTAACTTATCACATTTGTGACATTTCACATGATAGTTCATTTCAACCATTGGTTGAAAAGTTGTGTTCTCAAAAGACACAATCCTATAAAAGGACACACGAATAATCTCTATGAAGAGACATACCCATTGAAAAATAATTATATCAAAAGTCATGATTTTTCATATGAAATGACGCACATTTTCATCTAAATTGATCCTAAAATATTTCATAATATTCTAAATAATTTTCCACCAAATCCAAGTAATCAAATTAGGATAAATTACATTTTGTCATATTCTTATGCAAAATATAATTTTACACAAATCATCCCATTTAATTTTATTGAAATAAAAAATTTAACTAAATTATCATATTCAAACTTTTCCAAATTTAAAGGAAGTTCAGCACCATTGTCAACTTTAGGCACAGTTTGTGCTTTGCAAATTATTTTCATGTCTTAATATTTTCGCAACAATTTTCACTAGAATAAATCACAATTTGTCATACTTTATGCAAGTATAACTGGTATAAAAGTCATCTCTTAATAAATTGTCTTAAAAATCACATGCACTTTTTCAAAATAAACCAACTTCATGATCCTTGACTAATTTATGGAAAGACATGTATTGACAGCAATATATATTGATTAACAATTGTAACCACGTGCAATATATAATACTTCATTTTCATCATATACTAAACAAATGGATGGCATGGATACTTAAGACACAATTCATATAATAACATAATAGTTTCTCATGTATGCACAGTTTTTTTTTTTTTTTCAAGAGTTGCATAGAACCCCACTGAGCATAAAACATAAATCATTGTCGAGTTTATGCAATCAGATTTTATCATCCAATCCATTTAATACTTTGTACATGCAAACAGAATAATGAAAAATATAAATGCACAAAAACAAAATTCATTTTAAGATTGTTGGGGAATACAACGATTATGTACATATTATATTCATAAAACGTAACTTACACGTTCACAAAATCGAAACAAGGTTTTGACTTATCGAAATGGAGTTTGAGAAACTAACCAATGATTATCAAATCTAACCATTTCCATTTTTGAATTAAAATATGTGATTCTTCTTATCGAACATTGTATAAACCATATAAATAAAATTAATCATTTTCTAAAATCAAGTAGAAATAAAATCAGAAAAAATTAGATGTAAGTGATGCGTTTGGCCGAGACGAGTATAACTCTTTCCTTAAGATGAATTTGCCCCGCATCGGTGCTAACGATTTTTCGACAATCATCTCCAAAAATACAATGACCACGTCAAGTCATAGGAGCACTCCAAATGGCTTCGACTAACGAACTTGAACGAAATTCCCTCTCTACAAAGGAAATGCATGAAAACGTTATGGAATTAGAAATGAAACAATTGCAAGAGGAGAATGAATGCTTAATGCAATTGGTGTACTCAAAAGGATGTCCATAGGGTTCTATTTATAGATGTAGAAAGGATGCAAATGTAGTGTAGGCCAAAACATGCATCCTTTCAAAAAGTTGCAACACTTGACCAAAACCTGAATCCTTTCGAAAAGTTGCAACACTTCATTTCTTTCAACTTTGGACCGCAATTTCTCATTCATCCGGAATTGGTTTCGAGATTCCAAATATATCACGACGATCTACTCGACGAGTAGAATAAGTTGGTCTATTTACTTTTGTAATTTGACCATCGGATCAAATTCGAATATTTGATCGAAGTTGACATGTAGTCACACCTTTTCATTTTTCACTTTTACACACTTTTTCATTTTTCAATTTTTGGTTAATTATTGGAACCAATTCCAACAAAATTCACTTAAATTCAATGTTAAATGATTCATTTAATTGAATTTATCAAATATGAACACTTAGACTGTTGCTAGATAACATTATTCTAATCTTTAATGACATTAATTGACAAATTCCATCAAAATGCCATATAGTCCTCATAAAATCGTGTCTCAGTTTAACTTTTGAGTAACGACCTATGTTAAGAAGCATAACAGATTTGAAAATATTACGGTCAAGGGGATGATTCAAGAAGAAATTTATTAAATACTAATAGTTTGATAATAATGAAGACAAACTACAGACTACTACAATAATATGTTGGCACCAATAACACAATTTTCCTTTGTGAAATTTTAAAAATTAAATTGTATCATGTCCTGCAGCTTAGATCAAATTATTTGTGTCACGCGTGAACGGCAAAATGCCCTGCCCTATTACGTCCCGTTCCGTATCACCTTAGATCTATCCACCAGAAGGAACAAGGATAGAGTCCATCACCGTCTCTTAAATTTTATTTTATTTATTCAAACATTTTAAAATGTATTAAATAAATTAAAAACATAGAACTAAGCACAGGATTGGCAGCCATTATTCTCTCATTATAATGAGAATTTGATTTTGGAATAGTAACTTTGTCGAGAACATGTGATTAAAAATGAAGGAAAAATTTTAAATTTACGTGTAATATTATTTTATTGAAAAATGTATAGTTGATAAAAAGAGAGAGAAAATAAATTATAATTTATTTTATTTATTCAAACAAATGCTAAATTAGTAGACAGATTCATTGCCATCTATTTTGTCGATAGAGACCAAACGAAGGGTGTGTTTGTCACCCATTATTTGGGAAGAATGTATTATGAAATAGTGATTAATGTTGAACTATGTGGTTAAAAAGGAAGGAAATTTTTTTTATTTATGTATAATATTATTTTAATGAAAAATGTGTGGTTGAAAATGAATACAATAGAAGAATGCGAAAGAATGGGAGAAAATGGATGACAAATAGGGGCGAAATTTTATACACGTGAAAAAGAGTCATGCTACTTGTATAAAATTAGTCGACAAAGTTGGTTTACAAAACCACTTCTACACTGATCATTTAAAAAATAATTTTTTAAATTATTTTAAATTAAAGGCCAAGATTCTTTCAATCATTTTTGTCAATTAATTTTGTGCAACTAGATTAATTGCGAGAAGAAATCCATTTTCGATAATGTAGACGTGGAAGCTCCAAAATACCTCAGCCCGTTAGGACCATTTTGGATGGCTTCACTAAAAGGCACGCCTCCGCCACCTGTGATGCTTACGCCCGCCGCCGCAATCCTCTCTCTCTCTCTCTCAAGCATGTATTCCAATCACGTCTTTAATTCTTGACTTCATAATATCCGTCCATTTTTCGAAATTTCTTGACAACTTATTGATTCTTCCATATTTTTTTCTATGGCCTACTATGCTATTAAGGGTCCCAAAATTGAAACGTTTTTCTCCTTTCCCATTATGTTTTCTTGTGGATGAAGATGTAGAATTGAATTTGTCTACCTATATTTTTCATTTATAAAAAAAATATTTTTACTACTACATTTTAATAAATTGCAGTATTAATAATATATTTTCATGATCTTTTACGCCATAAATTTTTTAGGACGCCAAACAACTTTTGTTGAGTCACCCTTTTGTCGTGGTAAACTTCTTTTTTTCTTTTTTTTTTAATTTTTTTTTTATTTTCTTCATAACTAAAACCCCGTTTTAAAATGAAAAATGTGCGGTAATGTAACAATATTGTAGAATTTTATTTGTGAATGATGTGATTTAAGGATCAAACTTACAATTATATATATAAATTAAGGATTGCCACTGAATTGAGCCGATCCTCAATGCCCCGTCCCATCGAGAACTTCTAAGAGACAGGATGGCAAGGAGGTTAAATTATCTTTATTTTTCATTTTCTTCAATGAATTCTTGGAAATAAGTTTGTGTGTAAAATTGGAAAATGGTTTTGCCAGACAGGACATAAGTTTGTTTAATTCTATGGCTTCAAACAAGCTTTGTCCTTCCTAAGGGAAACAATAAGAATCGAAATAAGCAAGTAATTAAATAATTAATTAAAGGATAATGGAGTTTTTGTTCATCTGCATCCTTGCAAGCCACTCACGTGGTATTTTATTATATGATAAGATCACATTAGTGGATGACTTAACAGTCAATTTTGTTATATAAAATTAAGAATATTTTATTCTTTATATTATTCTTGGAATACTTTTTTTTCATTAATCTAGAATTAGAACAAATTAATTAGTCTGGTTCAGGCCCCATAGACCGTGTTTCCAAATTGCTACCACTTATTAGAATATTAAAACAACAAGCAACAAAGACATTTTTGTAAATAAAGATAGTGGAATCAATTATGACTATCGAACATAACATTATATTAATTACTAAGAAACAAAATTCTATTTACAATCATAATTATAAGTAATAAAAAATGACCAAGACAATATTGTCAATTTCAAAGAATAATTATCCAAGCATCAAGAAATGTCACGAAATAACCCAAAAGTTAAAACATATACTACGATTTTGATAGAAATATTTTATTTTACTAAATATATCACAAATTTATTTTACCAAACATGTCTCGAAATAACCGAAAAGTTAAACTCCCTTCACCCCAAATACAAAAGAATCCATAATCTAGACATGTATATCAAAACTTATGTTGACTGTCTGCGACCTAAAAATTATATTATAATTGATGAGATGAAGACTCGATCTTGTTTCTACAAATGAGGAATTTTTTCCTTAATCAATTTTGGTTTCTTAGTTTACAAACTTGTTGTAAAATCACTGTTGTAAGAATTCAACATATCATCCACAATCCAGAAATCCCCACCGTCCATCCAATTGCTGTTGTTGAATTCTAACACTTGATTGAAAGGTTCTTGAAAGGGTAGCTCGTTTGTTGGACAATAATCTTGATTATTGTTGTGATTAACTGGATGATTATAGCAATCTGTCAGGTCTGAACCCGGCGAAACTTGTGCCCCAAATGAATCTGGTGAGGCGGCGGTGGAGGAACCTTCCGCCGTGTAGTTGCCAGGGTAAATATTAACGGCACCGTTAAAGTTGCCAGCCATGTTAGGCTGGGGCAAGATCATTTGGCTTGAGCCCATGTCAAGATTAGTGTTCTTGAGATGGTAATTGGCGGCGCGGATGGTGCCAGAGTTGATGGTGGTGATGGTGGAAGTCCTCCCGGCCGTCGGCCCGGTCGAGGCGGCGCCTGCCTGAATTTTCTCAATCAATCGTGGCATCCAAAGGTAACGCATGACTTCCTTAAATTGCTTGCTGTTCACGTCACATTTGAGCTGTTTAGCATGCTTTTGGACTCTTGTTCTCCAATAATTCTTGATCTCATTATCAGTTCTGCCAGGCAAATGTTGAGCAATTTTTGACCATCTATTACATTTGAAAACCATCAGCTTACTCGAGAAACTCGTTTTCATATATAAGCCGTGAGATAATTTTTCATATGAATTAAAGAGATTAATACTAACATACCTATTACCCCATCTAGAATGGAGTTCAAGAATCATAAGTTGTTCTTCAGGAGTAATATTTCCTCGACGAACGTCTGGGCGTAAATAATTTAGCCATCTCAATCTGCAGCTCTTTCCAGTTCTCCTTAGATCTATATTAAAACCATTAAAATTTTCATTAGCTAATGAAGGAAATGAAAAACATTGGTAAAGTTCGAGTAAATTTCCCAAAAGAAACGCACTAGAATAAGAAAGGATCAAATTTTCTTTACTTTTCGTACTAATTATGCCTTTTCCTTATCAACCCCACCAATCCAATACATACAACTTTCTTGGATGTGTATTTCTTTAAGTTTATGCCATGCGGGAAATGAACTATCTCATGCTCAGAAGATTGAATAGTTCCAAATAGTTAAAAAGAAAAAGAAAAGTTAAAATCTTGTTTATTATACTAGCAGTGCATGGGGGGGTTTTCTTACCGGCGCAGGTGGCGAGTGAGTTCCAGCGGCCTTCACCGTGGTGTGCAATATAGTTGATAAGGGTTAAGTCTTCTTCCACGGTCCACGGCCCTCGACGGAGCTCCATTAATTCTTCTTCACTTCGGCTGTAATTTCCACCTCCTTTAGCATGATGCTCCATATTACCCTAAAATAGAGAAACTGATTGATAGACAAAAAAAGGTGTAGATGGATTTTTCAGATTTTAGGGAGAGAGAAATAGACAGAAAAAGAGAGGGAGTCGGATTAATACAAAGCGGATCGAGAAAATGGGGCTTTATATAGATAGATATAGAGTTTTGAAAATGGTGGAGAAAAGGTGGCATGTGGGGGAAAGAAAGTAGGACACGCCGCAATAGGGACTTGGTTTTCAATTATAATTAATTAAGTTATTAATTTATTAATCCACATACTTACACTTGGTTTACAGTGATTATTACGAGGGTGTTTGAGTCCATTTTTATGAAAAAATAAATTTTAGAATATTAGATTGATTGAAAATGTATGATTGAAAAATAAAGAATTTTTTTTATTTACGTATAATATTATATTAATGAAGAATATATGGTTAAAAAGAAGAGATAAACAAATATATTTTGAAAAAAATGAGAATCAAACAAAGTCTATTATAGTTAAAAGGGGGCTTGGGTTCACCATTTCTTTTGCGTGGGACTCCATTAGAGCATTCCAAAGTATATATTTCCTATATTTTGGCTTTGTGGACTGTGTACAACCATGTAAATTAATTTTCTTTTCCTTTTTTAAAATTGACTTTTAGACTTAGCCCTTGTTCAGTTGTTTGAGTCTCATTATTTTCATCAAAAATACATTTTTTAACTGTAATTTGATCCTATTTCAATCATATATTTTTTATTAAAATAATATTAAACACAAATTCAAAACTTTTCTTTATTTTTTGACCACACATTTTACATTTATATACTATTCAAAAATACATTTTTTTTTGGGCAAGAATGAGGCTCAAACAAGGGCTTAAATGCACTATATATATAATAGGCACATCTAATAATAGTAGCAATAGCCGATAATACGTGTTTGAACCTCCTTTTTTTTTTTTTTTAATTTATAGAATGCATTTTAGAATAGTAGATTTATAGAGAATTTATAGCTAAAAAATAAGAAAAAGTTTTGAAGTTGCGTATAATATTATTTTATTGAATAATGTGTAGTTAAAAAAATGTATTTTAAAAATAATGGAGATCAAACAAGGGCTTAAGTAGACTTGTAGTGTAAACTGAACCCAAATCAATTTGATAGTTGTTTTAAAAAAGGACAGACAAGGGCTAAATAAAATATTATCTTTTAGTTCATTTTTACAAATAAACAATTCAAATTATAAATACTCTTTATTTAGGGTATAATTTGAACTTGCACAATTCATATTATAAATACTCTTTATAATTTTTCACTGATGATAAACATGCCACTACTTATGCTAAGCTACATAAAATTGTACTAAGAACTAATAAATGAGATCTGTATTGATTGACACAATAAATATCACCAATGCCCTCCATTTCCTTTCATTGGTTTAATAAATATCTATTCCTTTGGCTATTGCAACAGCTACACACCCCCACTCTATTCAGTTTGAATGAATGTGCTAGAACAAAATTTAATCTAGGGCCACTTCCAAGGTGAAATAACATACTTTTTTATAATATATTTACAGCCTATTTGGGAGGGATTTTTTATCCTAAAAAATTGATTTTTTGATCGTTATTTCATTATTTCAGTCGTAATTTTTGACTTCTTCTCTCACAGGTGGACCCCACTTTTTTCTAACAGTCAAAAATTCAATTCTCAAAATCTCTCCCAAATGGGGCCTTGATTTGGGATAGCAAACAAGATTTTAATTTATTTATTAATTCTATCAAATATCATTCAATTATTTGAAGTAAAATAACATACTCTTTTATAATATATTTGATTTGGAATAGCAAACAAGATTTTAATTAATTTATCTTATTTAATTCTATCAAATATCATTCAATTATTTGACGTACCAAATTTGTCATAGTATTACTACAAGTCTTCAATTAAACCACAAAATATTTAACTGATTTGGAGTAACACAAAAAATACACACATAACTTATTAACAATGCAGTATTTGACAAATAGTGTTACTTTAAATCTATCACCCCAATTAAATACTCTATTTTGAGGACTCTATCAAAATGAGGACCACAACCCATTTTTCGCAAATGGAAATTACTTTGGCTGTGCTGTATCTCTATTTAGTATTTAAAGATCAAGTCAAAATATCCTATCCTACTTCAGAAGTCATAACTTCCCACTTGTTAGGAGCTTGTTTTGGAGTGGTTTTTTGTCCGTTATTTCACTATTTCAATTTTCATTTTTTATTTCCTTTCTCCCAGGTGACCCTCACTTTTCTCCTAACAGTCAAAAAATCAATTCTCAAAATTCCTACCGAACAGGTCCTAGATGTTGCATCGAGGCACTTACCTCCAATGTAAATGTTTACAACAAGTGAAAATGAAATAATTACAGTTGAGTTCTCAATTTATGTGGAATGCAGTATAACCGTGCTTGGAAGGTTTATATATATAGACTTCTGCACTCGAACATGGACGTAGCTATTCCTTTTAACTCATAATATAACATTTTTTTTTACCTAAATAAATAATTATCTTTATCATACTTATGATAGTTGAAACTATCAAATAGAATGATAAAAAAATTCGTAAATCAACTTTAAATTTATTTAAAAAGTAATTAAGTTTATAATCGACATTTACCGTAATTTTGTTTTCAATTATTGATGAACATCCTTCTACGTTATATTTTTATTTTTTGCAAACAATGCACTCTTTGAGTTTTCATTTTTCTGTCCTACTAAACCTTCGGGACAACGTTAGTTGTTATTTATTTTAATTGAGGATTTCAAATTATTCTTCATATAGACAAAAACATGAATTTTTTTTTTTTTCAATAATATAGATAGAAATCGTTCACGGAAAATCAGCGTACTACATACTTAAAAAAATCAAGTATATAATTGAAGCAAAGAAATTATAAAATATTATTTGTACTAAAAATAACTATGCCATGATAATTTAATTGTTATATTCATTATAATAGATTTTATATAATATGAAATAAATATTATTTGTCAAAAAAAAAAATGTTCGAGTGGGTAAAAAACTTGTCGGTCTTCAAATTTTATATCTTGTATAAATAGTCTTTCAACTTTAAAACAGACTTCATTAGTCATTTTCTTCTTTTTCCCAATTAAGAAAGGGGATAAAAAAGATTTCTTTATTATCTTTTATTTTTTATTAGTCTTTTAATTTAATATCATTAACCAAATTATAATTAGTTCTAAAAAAACTATTCTGCCCAAAAATAATAATGAACATCCTACATGGCCAACAGAAAAATGACACAACCCTGTAATTTGATTAAAATATGAATGAAAATATCATGTTCAATCGATTAAATAACCAAATAATACAGTTGAAATTTAAATAATGATTTTATTTAGTTTTTACAGTTTACTATTTAATAGTCAATAATGCATATCTTTCACTGATTAAAATATCAATCGATCAATACCATAAGAATAATCGTGGTTACAAATGCTATACAACTAGATATCAATCTTGCATCATTAAAAGTGTCGAAGGGCCAAAATCATAAATATTTTATCGTCAGCTTAACAAGGAAAGAAAAATTCATCAATATTTCCCTACAATTCATATCTTTTCCTATACCTTATGCCAAAATGAAAAATAAAATCTAGAAGGAAAGAGTCGTGCCAGCTTGATCACGTGTGTATGTAAATTAATTTTTGCCGCAAATGCATTCACTTGATACTTGCTAGGCTTCGTAAAACTTAACATAAATTATTCATAATTACTATATTATAATACATGTTTGTCTCCCATGGTCTTATGTATTAGGGAACATCAATCTTTTTTGTGTTCTCTTTTGTCATTTTGTTGTCACCTTTTGATTTCATATCACAAGCTGCATCATTTAAAATTAAATTATAGTGGGATACATTTAAAAAGACACCACAAAAACATTGCATCTAATAATGAATAAAGAGATTGAAAAACGTGGGACCAATTGATATGTAATGTATGAATATATAGTTCTCTTTTGTACAAAATTCTCCAACTTCTTTTTCTTTAACTATGAAACACTTTTGTTTGTTGTCATTTAGTGTACTAGGAACCATGAATCACAAAAATGAACGAACAATACTTACACGCTCACCCCTAGGAGCATGGTTGAGCTAGTTGAATGAAACATTGAGTGGACTGCACAACGCTCGGAAACAAGAGATTAGACTTGGGCCATTATTTAGTTTGTTTTTTCTTGTTGCTAATTTATCGCTTTATTTTATTTAGGGTTTGTGTTAAAAAGTACTTTTTGTTAGGGATAAGATTGAATCGCAAGAAATCAAAACTGTTCAACCTCATCCAAAATTTTGTTGGATGATTTATAACTTCCATTATTATTCTCGTTTATCATGTATCTTATTGATGTGAACTCGCGTAGTAATATTAGCTCCAAAACTCACAAAATATTGATTTAAACCAAGAAACTTGAGAAACCAAAGTTTAGAGTTTAGTCCAAAAATATTGAATTAAATAACCAACACAATCGCCAACAATATTTTGACCTCGAGATCACAAAATTCAAAAATCTCACCTTGATTGTTTGAAAGCGACAAGAAATAATTTTTGATAAGCTCGTAAAGTTAGTTCAATGAAGAACAAGGAATTGAAAACAAAATTGCTTACAAAAAAAATCTCAATTTGATATATGAATAAAAGTTATTTTACAATAAAAATAATGAGTTCTTTTTATAAGAAACCCGTATAACCCTAATTGAAACGGAATTCAGGTCTAAACCTACTAAAAGTTACCATAAAATAGAGTTTGACATAATTAAAAGATTTAGTGAAAACTGAAAAAATCACACAATATTTTATTCTATGTGGCTGCATAGTTATAACCTATGCAGTCGCATAGGTCACTTGAATCCCTATGCTCTACTCACTACTTTATCACATGCGACTGCATGGTTCATATAACTACGCGGTCGCATAATTAATGTGATTTCTTCCCTTCGTACATTGCTCGAATCAAGTTGATCCAACATGTTTCTTCTCTTGAGCTCAACATGAAATTTGTTCATTTGCTATGATTGATATTTCATCCGTTACTTGAACAAGTAATCCTATTACTTCTATAACCCTCTTTGCTCGGACTTGCCTTCATTTTGTGGATCACATCACTTGTATATTCTCAGTTATCATGCATCATTATCTTGTATATTCTCACTTATCCTGTATCATTATCTTATATCAGGTTGTATATAAATACCACAGTGACTGAAATATAAATCACTCAATTCTCCCATCATCTATCTTTACCTCTCCTTACATGGTATCAAAGCCCCTTCTCCAACGAGCCAAATTTTTGTCAGTCCTTTAAAATCTCCATAAATAGCACACCTATGCCTACTGAAACTGCAACAAGGACTCCACAATCATGCTATTGGCTGATCTTCCTTAAACTCTCTTGTTCAAATTAACACAACATCTCAAAATTCATCTCAAGCTAGTATCTACAAATTATTGTTCATGGAAAGCACAATTTTATCTCTCTACTCTTTGGACTAAATCTCCTCCATTTTGTCGATGGCTCCTCTACCACTCTATCCAAAACAATCACCACTAATGGTGTCTCTCTTCCCAATCCTGTGTATATGCCTTGGATTTGCCAAGACCAATTATTACTTCAATCCATTCTTGCCTCTCTAACGAAATCAATCATCCCTCTTATTTCCTCCACTACTATAAGCCATGATGCATGTCTCAACTTCATCAAATCTTTGTGAAAAGGTCTCAATCACATATTATCCATCTTAAGGATAAACTTTCCTAAATGACCTGTGGTGCTTACAGTATTGTTGATTTTTTACTAAAGACAAAGACTGTTGTAGATTAACTTAGCACCTTTGGTGCACCCCCAGTGATGAAGATCTTTTTTTACTACACTAGAGTCCTTGGTCGAGCCTATAAAGAATTGATTGATGCCCCGCGAACCCATGAGTCTTCCATGTCCTTCGAAGAGCTCTATGACAAAGCCATAGATCACAAAACATATCTTCATGAGGTTGATAAATTATCCGTGGCTACTATTCCCTTAATAAAGTACATATATTTTCCATCTCAATCCAGTTCTCATCTGAACCTAAACCAACTCTAATCGTAACCGTAAGCCTATTCTCTCTTCTACACCTAGCATTCTCCCAACACCACCCTATTCGTCCTCCAATGTTATTCAAACTCCATCTGGCAACGTACATGAACAGATTTTGAAGTCCACGACTAAATTCAATTCATGGTTGGATTGTATTATATAGGCAATACAAAATTAATTTACGGTACAACCTATCAACTTGAGATATATAAATATCTATCTTAACAGTTTGTAGTAACAGATCCTCCTACAAAGACGGGGAAGATTGATTTTGCTTAACACCCTCCCTCAAGGTGAGCATGACTAAAGGAGTCACGCTCAACTTGTTGCGAAATAACATAAATAAAGGGTTCGAGAAACTCTTGGTAAATATATCTACAAGTTGTAGTTTGGAGGGAACGAACTGGAGTGTGAGCTTGTTTTGAGACACTAACTCACGCACGAAGTGATAATCTACGGCAATATGTTTGGACCGTAGGTGAGTGACTGGATTTTGAGCTATAAAAATAGCGCTTTTGTTATCACATAAGACACAAGGTGGAACCGAAAGATGAATGTGAAGAACGCGTAACAACTGAATAATCCAAGAAATTTCAGCTGCAGCAACTGCAAGAGAACGATATTCAGCTTCGGTGCTTGATCTAGACATAGTTGTTTGTTTCTTTGAACACCACGAGACCAGGTTGTCATAAAAAAATATAGCATAGCCTGTAGTAGACCGCCTAGTGTCAGGACAACCAACCCAATCAGCATTTGAGTAGGCTGTTAGTTTAGGAGAAGATGATCTAGAAAGTTGAAGTCCATAATAAAATGTACCCTTTACGTAGCGTAAAATACGTTTCAGAGATTTGAAATGCTCAACAGTGGGTGCATTCATAAATTGGTAAATGGAATTCATATTATAAGACAAGTCCGACCGTGTGATAGTCAAATATTGAAAAGCTCCTGCTAAGCGACAAAAATGAGTGGGATCAGAAAGTGACTCTCCATCAGCAGTATGGTGATGACCAACAACAAATGGAGAAGATATCGGTTTACAATGTCATATTTGCCCGCTCAAGAAGATCAAATGCATACTTTGCTTGACTTAAAAAGAGGCCCTTGTCATTACGTTGGATTTCAACACCAAGAAAATAATGTAGACTGCCAAGATCTTTCATAGAAAATTCCTTTGATAATTGCATGATAAGAGCTTGC
Organism: Olea europaea var. sylvestris; assembly: GCF_002742605.1. Taxonomy (NCBI): domain Eukaryota; kingdom Viridiplantae; phylum Streptophyta; class Magnoliopsida; order Lamiales; family Oleaceae; genus Olea; species Olea europaea. The sequence continues at coordinate 6,660,159 of NC_036258.1, read as the reverse complement.
ACCATGGAAGGATTTTTACCTGTAATGACCATATCATCTATGTACAAGAGCAAATAAATAGTGCAAGTGTCAGAGTGCAAAACAAATAAAGAGGAATCTGCTTGGCTAGAATGAAAACCAATTTTGAAGAGAAATTGGCTAAAACGTTGAAATCAAGCATGTGGAGCTTGTTTCAAACCATACAATGCACGTTTTAATATGCAAACATGAGTTGGGTGAATAGAATCAATATAGCCAGGTGGTTGCTCCATATTGACTTCCTCTGTCAAGTGTCCATGTAGAAAGGCATTTTTAACATCAAGTTGATGCAAATGCCAACTTGAAATAGTTGCTAAAGATAGGATGAGCCGAACTGTAGCTGGTCGTATAATTGGACTAAATGTATCCTCAAAATCCAATCCGTGTATCTGAGAGAACCCTTGGGCTACAAGACGTGCCTTGTAACGCTCAATAGAGCCATCTAACCATAATTTAGTCTTAAAATTCCATCTACATCCAACCACATTATGATTCTTTGGACGAGGTACAAGAACCCATGTATCATTGTTCTTCAATGCACTGATTTCGTCGTCCATTGCAGATAACCGCTCGAGGTGTTTGATAGTGGACTTAAAACCCCATGGTTCTTTAAGATCAATTAAAGCCTGAAAGGTTAATGAAGGAGGAACATGAAACAACACATGATACGTTTTTGGTTTGAAAATACCTGCTTTTGCTCGAGTAGTCATCGGGTGAGATGATGGAATTGAACCAGGCACAGGTGCAGATGTTTTAGGTTGTATTGGACCTGGATTTTTGAAGAGAGGCAAGGAAATAAATGAAGAGTTAGGTTGTGAGGGACAAGAGAGAGGGGGATTATTGCATTTAAGACAGGACTCTTGTACACTTGATGTACCCGTAGAAGACTCATGTGGCTAATTAGAATCAATGTAAGAAAATTCTGAAAATTTAATAATGTCAACAGACATGAGATCCGTTGCATTAGAGGTACTAGCAAACTGAAAAATATGTTCATAAAATTGCACATGACGTGAAATATAAACACGATTAGTCTTACGATCTAGGCATGGAAAACCTTTATGAAGATGGCTATATTCGAGAAAAATACAAGCTGCAAATTGTGGAGAAAACTTGTAAGAAGCGTAATCTCGCAAATATGGAAAACAAAGACTTCCAAAGGTACGAAAAGTAAAGTAGGAAGGTGATTTACCATAAAGGAGTTCATACGGTGATTTGTCATCCAGGGCTTGTGAAGGGGGCCGGTTAATGAGATAACAAGCTGTAGAAAAAGCCTCAACCCAAAAAATTAGAAAAACGATAGAATGAAACAAAAAAGTTAAACCTGTTTCAGTAATGTGACAATGCTTACGTTCAGCTACACTATTTTGACTAGGAGTATAAGGACAAGCAATACGAATAGCAATATCACAATTGGACAAATGAGATCGAAATCTATTATTGGTGAATTCTGTGCCGCCATCACATTGAAATGATTTAATAGGTCTACCAAATTGAGTCTCAACAAATTTTTGGAAAGAAATGAAAACATCATAGAAGTCAGATTTTAACTTCAAAGGATAAATCCAACTAAATCTAGAGTAGTCATCAATAAAAACAACATAGTAACGATATCCTGATTTTGATAAAATTGAGGAATGTCCCCAAAGATTACAATGAATACGATCTAGAGGCGAAGAACAACGGTTATTGTTATTGTCAAATGGAAGACGATGGCTTTTACCAAACCTACAACCAATGCATAATTCTAAAACATTGTCTTTAATTTTATCACTACAGGAAATAAAACCATGACTAGAAAGAGACTTAATAACACGATCATGGGGATGACTTAAACGAGCATGCCACAAATGTGAAGGAGCTTGATTTTTATTCAAATGAAGGATGGAAACTAAAGCTTTGTGATTCCGTTCCAGCACATACAACCCATTCTCACATTTTCCGGTTCCTAGCACTGCCCGTGTTGCCAAATCCTGTATGGAAAAACCAGAAGGAGAAAATATGACAAAACAATTAGACTCACGTGTGAGTTGACTAATAGAAATCAAATTTTTGGTTAAGCCAGGAACAACAAGAATATATGACAGTGACAAGGAACTAGATGGAACAAGAGTAGAAAGAAAACTAATGTGTGTGATTGGTAGTAACTGGCCATTTCCAATAAAAACACGATCATTACCAGAGTAGAGAGTAGATTTATCTAAACCATCAACATCATGTGTCATGTGTGATGTAGTTCCTAAATCAGGATACCACTCATGGTCGATATTATCTGAATCTGTACAAGCAACAAAGGCCTCAGAAATGTGTGGGGCTTGCTTCTTTAATTTAAGATAAGTCCAGCAATGTCGAGCTGTTCGACCCTCATTTTCACACAATTGACAAATAGAAACAGATTCATGCGAGAAGGATTGAGAAACATTAGAGGAGTTTTGCTTTGAACCTCCACTTTTTTTGTTACCACTTCGGTTTTAAGTATTATTATTACCTTTCTTTATTGTGAAGGCAGAATGAACTGTCTGTGAAGACAGAGAACAAACAAATAGTTCATGACTAATAGCCTTGGGCACAAGATCCATAAAGGTCGATAGGGGAGGTTGTGACATCATAGTGGTAGAGAATGTAGTAAATTCTGCACCCAAACCCGATAGGTACTAATGAACCTTATCAGTGTCATCAATAGGGCGACCAATAGCTAGGAGTTGATCACACAATCCTTTAAATTTTTGAGAAAATTCGGCCACGGAAAGAGAGTTATGCTGCATCAATTGCAATTCATCTTTTAGCCGAAGTTCTTTAGTTTTGAATTTGTGAGAAAAAGATGCTTCCAAGGCAAGCCAAGCCCCATAAGTAGTAGGAACACCAAGCACTTCACTCATAGCCTCTTCAGTGAGGAAGGAGTAAACCAAACTCAGAAGCATTTGATCTGTCATACGCCAAGTAGCATACTCTGGATTCGGAATCTCCAGTCCATTGATGCCTTTAACAATAGATGATGGAGCAGGAACAGTGCCATTCAGATAGCCAAACAAGTTTTGACTGATCACCAGAGGTTGAAACTGACTTTTCCACAAGAGATAATTGGAAGAGTTCAATTTAATGGTAAGCATATGCACCATTGTGTTTAGCGGAAGAGAAGAAGTGGACGATGAAGAGGAGTCAGCCATAGAATCAAATAAAACAGCAGTTAGCCAAAAAAATGCTCTGATACCATGAACAGATTTTGAAGTCCACGACTAAATTATGTTCATGGTTGGATTATATTATATAGGCAATACAAAATCAGTTTACAGTACAACCTTATCAACTTGAGATATACAAATATCTATCTAAACAGTTTGTAGTAACAGATCCTCCTACAAAGACGGGGAAGATTGATTTTGCTTAACGGTACATACCTGCCAATTTTTGCAACAAGTCTAGTCATCTCGTCACCGTGTTGCATCTCATTTCTTTAATCTCACTCTTGCACAAGACTACGAAGGCCCTGATGAAATATTCCTTGAAGATTGTTCTACATTTTCCATCTCCCATATGGGGTTCCAAATCTATTTTCTCCCAATGTACTTTATCTAATGTTTTTATCGATCCTTCCAAAAATTAATTGTGTGTCTATGTCATCTAATTTAGCAATTATCTAAATTCCTGTCAAATGTCTATAACACCTAAATTCCCAACAAATTTTAATTGTTTGTCATGATTTTGTAATAAGAGCCATCGGTTACCTTTTGATCTCTCTAGTATAACAAGTCGAGGCCTTCTAGACATTATTTACACTGATGTTTTGGGGACCAGTCCTATACGCTTCATTGATGGCTTTCGTTATAATTTAATCTTAATGGATCATTTTACAAAATTTATGTGGTTCTATCCTTTACAATTTGAATCTGATGTTCATACCGTTTTTCCTATATTTAAGGCTAAGGTTGAAAACTACTTTAATGCAAAAATTGTCTCAATCTATTCCAATGGTGTGAATGAATCCACTACCCTCAAAAACATGTTCAGCAAATTTGGCATCACTCATCTGAAAACACCACTTTATATCCCACGACATATCTATTGAATGCCAACGTTGCCACATAGTTGATACCAGGCTTACCCTTCTTCATCACACATCACTTCCTCCAATTTTTTTGTCACATGCCTTCCGTATTGTCGTGCATCTAATCAATAGCTGCCTATCCCTTTGCTGAATTTCTCATCCCTGGACCACACAATCTTTCACACCATCCCAAATAGGCTTGGACAAAAAATCGAAAAATCAACCAAACTAATCAAATTGAACTAACTCGGTTTGATTTGGGTCAGTTTGACACAGATAATTGGTTTGGTTTGATTTTTTTAAACAAAATCATGGTGGGTTGATTCAATTAAGGTTTGAAGCCTCAAACAGCTGGTTAACCGAATCGATCCAACACACTTACATTTTACCTTTTTTTTAAGAAAAATAAAAATTAAAATACAAGCCTTAATTTCGTAACTTTGTCTCAATTCACTTTAATCTATAATGTTTCCAGTAAATAATAGCAATGAAAATTTTATTTCACAAACTCATTATGTTATACTTAGCATTTTTTCTACTTAAATAGTCAAGTTACATAATACATAAAAAAGCAACAAAATTCTTACATTTTTTGTTAATATGTCTTTATTAACCTGATTTTATTTGTTAATAAATGGTTCTCATTCTTATAATCTAAGCAGTCTCAAAACTCAGACAAATTTTTTTTTAAGAAAATTCAATTTAGAATAAAAGTCCACACCAACTAATTGAACCGAACCAAACCAAATCAAATCAATTTACTTTGTTACGATTTAGTTTAAGAGCAAAAATGGGTTGCTTTGGGTTGAAATTCACCCAAACCGATTAATTTGGTTTGGTTTCAAGTTGGAGTCGAAATCGACCTAACCCAAACCGCGCCTAGGCCTACTTCCTAATTAGTGTCATCTTTGCACTTTCTATTGCCTCTGTTTTCCTTGGTTTAAGCCTTATGCCTCTTCTAAATTGGAACCCAAGTCCACTTCATGCATTTTTCTAGGGTATGCAATGATTCAATGTGCGTAACTATGCTTTAATCCCACGTCATCCACCATCACATCATGTCATATTCATTGAAAATAAATTTCTCTACTCTACCATGTCCTCTTCACAATCGTCCACTATGCTTTCATCTTCCTAGTTTGATCCCTAAGTTAATCCATCTCCAACAAAACAAAACGCCTAATCCAATCGACTTAACGCCATTCCTTACTTTATCTCCTCTATACCAATCCCAACTTCGTCAGCTATCTATTATCTCAACCACTCATCTCCAGCAGGTTTGGTCACCAATAAGATGTCCCACGTATAGGCTTCCATATCTTCAGGTTACAATCACTTCTATCAGAAACCGTATCTCAACCTCATGTTTTTAGTATGTCTCCAATTTTAGTCCTTGCTAAATCTCTCTCAGTCCATTCCCCAGCTGCACCTCTAGTTAACAATCACCATATGATCACTCGCTCGATATCTACAAACCAAAAGTTCTTAACTCTACCACAACTAAACACTTTTTACCTGATTTTCTTGAACCCACCTGTGTCTCTCAAACCTTATTTGTAGCTAATCAGCGTCAAGCCATATCTAAAGAGCATAATGCTCTTCTTCTTAGTGGAACTTGAGACCTTGTTCCACCTAATTCCACCAAAAATATTGTAGGTTGTAAATGGATTTTTTAGATTAAACGAAGTCCGATGGCACTATTTCTAAGTACAAAGCCCATCTTGTTATTTTTCCATCAACGCCCTGGAATAGACTTTCATGACACATTTAGCCCAGTTGTAAAACCAACCATGATTCATTTAATTCTCAATTTAGCCCTCCATCATGGCTGGTCCATTAAACAACTTGACGTCAAGAAGGCTTTCCTCTATGGTACCTTGACCAAAGAGGTGTACATGAGTTAACCTCCAGGTTTCATTGATCCCACTCAACCTATCTACATATGTCTTCTTTAGAAAGCTCTCTATGGGATCAAACAAGCTCCTTGAGCCTTTCTTCTATTATATGATTTCAACAACTCCCAGAGTGACTCATCTCCATTTCTGTACTTCACTCCTTCAATCATCATCTACTTCCTTGTCTGTGTTGACGATCTCCTAGTAGCTGGCAACAACACTACTGTTGTTTCACCATTTGTTTTAGCCTTGTCCACTCGCGTCTCGATCAAAGATTTCGACCTTTTTCACTATTTTCTTGGCGTTGAGTCTTACACACTCCCTCAGGTATTCTTTTATCTTGGCGCAAGTATATTCGTGATCTCCTTCATTTTAAAAATATGTCTGGTGCTAAAGAGTGTCAAACCCTTATGTCCAGCTCTCAGTCCCTCTTCTTCGTCAATGGTTTCACTCTAGTTGATGCTACACTCTATCGCTAGACTATAGGTACCCTTCATTGCCTGTCTTTTACTGTGCGTGATATCGTATTTACTGTCAATAAACTCTCCCAATTCATGCACAAACCCATTGAAAGTCATTGGACTGTTGTTAAGCTTATCCTATGATATCTTAAACTTACAATTTATCATGGACCATTCCTCAACGAACAATCCGGTCTTACCCTATCTGCTTTCTCTGTGCTGATTGGGCTGAAAATCTAAATGATCACACCTCTACCTCTGCCCATATTGTCTATTTTAGCACAATCCAATATCACGGTGCTCTAAGAAGCATAAAATTATAGCTCGATCCTCCACTGAAGCTTAGTATCATGCTCTTGCTTGTTACTCTACTGAGGTTCTTTGGGTTCTTAACCTTGTATAGGAGCTTCGCATATCTATTCATGAGCATGCCACCATTTTTTGTGACAAGATCGGTGCAACATATTATTCTGTTAATCCAGTTTTTCACTTACGGATAAAGTACATAGCCATTGACTATCACTTTGTTTGGAATCATGTCTCCAACGATACTTTTGGAGTCTTCTACATCTCTTCAAAGGATCATCCAGGCTACATTCTTACCAAGCCATTATCTTTGGCGCTATTCTCTAAATTGTGTTCCAAGATCGGACTCTCTTATGAGAGCTCCATGTTGCGGGACATGTTAAGGATAAGGTTGAATCACAAGAAATCAAAACGTGTTTAACCTCATCCAGAAGTTTGTTAAATGATTTATAACTTGCATTATTACTCTCATTTATCATGTTTCATTATCTTGTCTATTCTCATTTATCATGCATCATTATCTTGTATATTCTCACTTATCTTGTATCAAGTTGTGTATAAATACCACAGTGACTAAAATACAAACTATTCAATTCTCCCATTATCTATCTTTTCCTTTCTTTACACTTTTTTCTTTCTAAATATAGCAGGATTCGAGTGATAAAACAACTCGACTTATTATTGTCTACTGTTGTTTTTAATAAAATCTAACAGGAGGTTTTCTACAATCCTTGATTCAATTTTGATAGTTTGCAAAAATCACGAGTCTTTGTGCATTACACATTAGTCAACCTAGAAAAAGTTTTGATACGTCAACATAGTATTCATTTTTCAAATTAAAATAGAACACTATATCTTGAACATGCAAGTGTTATGCCCTAGGTCCAATCAACCTTGAACATAAATACTTTTAATATATAATTGATGTATTGTGTGGCAGATCTATTTAATTAATATTTAATTAAATTAAATAATAGAGATCGTAGATTCAAATCTTAATAATTTGTTAATCACAAGAATTTGTGATTGTGAGATACAAATTACATATGATTGAATCTTAAATTGTCCGTGATCGTAAGTACTAACGAGATACGAATATCGTTATTACAGATAGACTATCACGTGTGACATTTCTTACTTGTTAAGTAAGTAGCTGATATCACAAATTAAAGTGTTGTGATACTTAAATGAACATGTTGATATTTTGTTATAGAACAAAACATTGGAGACCCGTCGAGAGATTCCACATGGATAACTATCTGAGTATTAGTGGTTAATCTTTAACGCTCGGTAGTGGGATTGGTCCTTTGACTTGAGGTCGTCATAGTACCTTATATGAGGACGGTCATGCTTTCACGATATTGAATGTTGCTCTGCCTAGGGCAGCTAACACAGTATCATTCGAGTATGTTAAGAATCGTATGAAGGTTGTGAATGACTAATAGAGAATCCGTTACTCTTAGATAGTAAGAGATTATGATCTACATTTCATTCAATTAAATCGATAACAAAATACTTGGCCAAGGTGTACTCATAAGTCGAAAAAGAGTTTTGACTTATATTGACTTAATAGTGGAGTGAAAGATGTGATCGATAATCAAGATTGACAAACTTCTATATCTCATAATTGATCGGATCATATTGACAAAGGGATTATAGTCTCACAGTAAACGAACAAGTTTGGGACATTTTCCGTCACATATATTGCCCTGATATATTGCTAGATGTCAATTTGGGACGACGAGTGTGAATTGGTGATAAATTAGAAGGGTGTTTTTAATTTATCAATTTTGATTAGAACAAAATAATATTTCACGTCGTTAGACATCATGATCGGGAATATGATAGGCGCACACAAACAGAAAACTGAAAGATTGTAATTTGTCAATTAATTAATTTAACAAGCGTTGAATAAATAAATTAATTGGATTGCTTATTTATATGCCTGAATTAATTAATGAACAAGAAGAAAACTCTAATCCTATAATCTTGTTCTCTATATAGATCATCATTGAAGGTTGGACAATTGGACAGCTATGGGAGATAGATCAGGATTGCTGAAACAAAAAAAAAAAAAAGAGTAAAGGAGTTTGCAGATCTAGAAAAAAAGGTACAAATTTTATCACAATTTCTATCTAAACACAAAGCAGATTCTTGTAGGAATCGAAAATTGTTTTATTTTCACTGTCATGTTTAAGTAGATTCCCAACAGAACAATCATGAAGACATGTAAATATCGTAATACTGACACGAGATAGAGCCTCGTTAATAAAGAAGGGGACAATCGACTCCAACAATGTCACTTCTTATATGGATTATGTTTCTTCATCATTATTTGAAAAGTAATT
>NC_036258.1:6642842-6645544 GCF_002742605.1 Olea europaea var. sylvestris | reverse complement strand
TACAAACTCTAGAGTTTCAATAAGCAATTGAATCTATGATTGATATTTTTAAATGAATAATCATATTGTAAGAGTGTGCATAGATTTAAAATCTTAATCGATTACCTAAGAATAGTAATCAATCTATAAGACATTGTGCTATTATTCTAAACAATAGTGACCTTTTAAGATATAATACAAAATTTAAATATTAATCTCATTAATTTAGATCTTAATTTGCAAACATTTTGATTAAAAAGAAGCAGTACATAGCAGGGGTTTATAGAACAGAACAAGATTTCCCGAACATCTCAAACTTGTTGAATAGCTCACAAATATCAATAAAGAGACTATTTGAGAGAAACTTTTCCCATATTTTTATTATGATCAAAATTAACTAATTATCTTAGGACTTTCATCTCATAATTAAAGAAGTAAATAAACACTAGATAATGACTAACTCTAGATAATGACTAAATTTAAATATAACAATGAATTTCAAATGGATTTAAGATTCTAATCTAATCAAATTTGACAAAATTATCCAGAAAATATACGGGGAAAAAACGTCCTAAACGATGGAATTTGATCGAAACAGGTCGTAGATTAGGGGCAAAGACCCTGTGTTACGCGCATTAAGCCATTTTTACACAAAATAGAAACAAAATTCTCCAAAAAGAGACGTTCCAAAAAATTACTTCTTGCGACATCAATCCGGCTTTCCCATGAAACTTTCTTCTTTCTGTAATGGACTTTAGGACTTTCTCACTTTGAGGTGGCCATAGAATATATATATATAATTCCCATTAAAGAATCACTGGACAAAAACTAGTTCTAAAAGAAGACGAAAAGTGAGACTTCAAGTGCTACATACAATCATTTTCTGGGTTGTGACAGTGAAATTTATACATATAAAATTCAGTACATAGCAGAAAAATAGAGGAATAAAATTGTTGTTTTGATACCTTGAAAGCGATATCATGACAATCAGAATTTGTAATTAATTTCCTGGTCTTCTCAATTTGTCAAAAGATGGCCCGGTTTTTCTGGGTTTATGGGGTTTGGAGTTTTCAGTTGACAAAACTTCTTGTTGATTTTAAATCTTACAACTGTACAGATCATAACAATTAGTAAAGTGGACTTAAGAGTCTGAATATTATTCCCACGAGAATTGCTATTTAATAATTGGTTCAATTATTCCTAATTTTAATTTGATCGGAAACAAACAAGGAATTAGATGTTGTGATTTTTTATAGAATTATTTGACATTATGTGGATGCGCACAAAGAGTGATTTAGAACTTAAATAATGAACAAATATTATGGCAAAATAATTTCACTTATTGATCATTTTTACATCTTAAATCAAGATTTTTATCTAATGTAGTGTTCGGTCGAATTATCATTTTGTATTCAATTTACCTCTCTCGAATTTTCATTGAACCTATTTAACTAATTAAATTACATATCTCTATACAACTCTAATTTAGTTAAACGAGTTCTTTGTGTTAAGAATTCAATTATGGCCGCAATAATTAGTATAGGTATCTCTACTAGTTATACCAATTTATCGAATTTTACTATACAATCTATATCCTAAACTCGTATCTCTATTCGGAAAGGATTCACAAAAATCATTAAATTAGTGATTAAGTAATTTAATACATTCAATCCATAGTAAAATCAACAGATGAAAAAATAAAAATCAAGAATCTTAATAAAAAAAATTTAAAGGATCCAAATTGGTTACATTATTCGCCATAACAAAAGATTTAGCTATTCATAATGAAAAATGAAAAATCATAAATTGTCATGGAATACATCACCGGATTTTGTATTAAATGTGTGAAAGAAAAAGTAGATATTGCACCAAAAATTTCTTCCTCTTCCAATCGATGCTCTAAATGGTGAATTTCTCGATATTTTTCCCTTGGATTCCTCCTTTGATTCTCGAATTGTGTTCTCTTGCCTCCCAATGTGTGAATCCCCCTCAAAAGTGTGAGAAATTTGTATTTATTGGTGCCTCCTCGTGGTGTAGAAAGTAGAGTTTTTATGGATTTCAAAATGGGCCAAAATGCACCCTAGATACATCCAAGCGGCGCCATATAGCTACGCCGCATCTCTCTCTTTTGGTGGCGCTTGCAGCACCAACTCTCAGGTAGAAAATGAGCACTACACTTCTTTCAATATTTTTTTCATAACTTTTTCTTTTAATATCCGATTGAGGTGGCTTAAGATGCGTTGAAAAGCTAATGCAAAGGGCTACAATTTGCTTCAGATATCATTTTCAAATTCGATCATTTTCTATGTCAAAATCGAGTCTCAATATGAGGCTGAAAATGGTGAATCGCTTTTTTCGGTTTGAACTTGATGTATGATCATACTTTAATTATATTTATAGGGAAAATTGCAGAAGCGGTCCCTAACCTTTCTATTTTTTGCAGACTTTACCATTGTGTGCCAACAAAGGTCCTTAACTTTTCATAAATATGCATCTGAGGTCCATTTGGACGGAAACTATCCAAAACACCTTCAGTTGATTGGAAAAATTTCTTGAACTATCTACTACCGCGACAATTTTATTGGATGTTGATTACTTTTTGGACGGTTTTATTGGAGGTTGATTCATTAATTTTCCCGGTCAATTGGCGATGTTTTGCATAGCTTTTTCAAATGGACTTTAGGTGCATATTTATGAAAGGTTATGAACATTCATTGGCACAA
>NC_036258.1:6626948-6641198 GCF_002742605.1 Olea europaea var. sylvestris | reverse complement strand
AAAAAAAAAAATTGCTAAAAAAAAATACAAAATGTCCATTGAAAATAGTTAAATAGACCAAAATATCGTTAACTAAAAATAACAAATTACACCATTTGTATTACATTATGAAAAATTTACATACCAATTTTTTAAAACTATTTTTATTATTCTTCAAAAATTCAATTACTATTTTATTTTATTTTCATCTATATATATATAGATGAAATATATATATATATATATACAAAAAAATTTGTTCATTTTCATTTTTACTGAAATTTATATATGTTTATTAGTTATATTAATAGATTATAAAAATAAAAAAAATATTTGCACTAGACAACAATAAAGTTACGTATGTATTCTTAACAATATTTTTAAATTGTAAAATTACCATAACTTAAAATGAATTAGCTACAAATTATCATCTAATATCAAATTTATTTTTGTAGATTGTTTTTAATTTTATTCATTGGCCAAATTTTATTAATAGGAATATACATATGTTCTAAATTTTTCAAATTTTTACTTAGTAAAAATTCATTTTTATTTATTTGATGTTAAAGATAAGGAAAAGAAGACAATAAATTTTACAAATATTCTTATACAAATGAAAAACCTTTAAAGAGAAAGATATTTGAAAACTCAACAATTAGAAATATAGTTTCAAAACGTACTATCTAGTGTGATTTATTATGTCTTTTAAGTGTATTTTTGTCTGTTTAGCTATTTGCAGTAGCATATTTGTAAATATTTCACCAAATATTTTTCGTAATCATTTTGCAAAATGTAGTATGTAAAATATAAAGTTGTAAAACATATCTAAAGTGTAATTACATTCTATATATAGGGTTTATTTTGTAAATTTAAAGTTAACGATAACAAATCCATATTCTTAAAAAAAAAAAAAAAAAAAAAAACACACACACACACACACTCACTCTACTTAATAGACACAATTAGGATAATTTAAATTAGCACTGTGTCTTATCTAATGAGACGTCTTTGACACAAATTTTGGCAGTGGCTTTTATCATAATGATCATATTCTTGACCTCTAAAAGCATGCGTAGTTCTATTAAGTATAAGATAGGTATATAAAGCCGTACGTAAATTTCTACTTCTTGGATTAATACTGCATATTCCCGTCTCCTATCAAGAAAATAAGAATCAATTTCTAAGAGTGGTGGGGTATAAGTATGTGACGAAAATGTAAACGATACATGAACCTTTCTAGTATAATTTTATGAATAATTACCAAATTAACTTTGTCAAATGTCTATTTTTGTGGTTTAAACAAGTAACAAATAAGACCTAGTACTTAAAACTTCACAATCCGTAGAATTAAGAGTTGGGAGAATAGATTGCCATGGGATATACATTTTTTAATGTTTCAAGCAGTGTTCTAAAAGGAGTAATACGTGACGATGCGTGGAAGTCAAGGCGAGGCTTATGCGTAAAAAAGTGTAAAAAGGCGTTTTCTTATTTTAATTTTTAATAAATAAAAAAATTATTTAATAATTAAAAATAATACTTATTAAACATTTAAAACAGATTTATAAGAACGTTATACATTTTTTCAAAGTTTCCAACAAAAATATAAGTTTCAAACTTAAACACAAAATAGTAAATAAATAGTATAATAACTTAAATCTTATCTAACTCTTTATCGGACTTCAATTAAATATCATTTTCTTCATCTAATTCGTCATCTGTGTCTTCCTATACAAGTTGCTTTAAATTTGGGTAAAATGAAGAAATCAGCCATTGATAATTTTTTAATAACACAAAATTTGAAAAAAATAAATAAAACAATGATGATAATGGCGCGTCTTAGCGTTCAACAGCAATCTTTGACTGTCAAATAAGGCACTAATCTACTTGGCTTGGCATTTTGGCCGAACATCTTGGCACTGCCATTTAGAACACTAATTTCAAGTAACAAAATTTATTCTTTACTACTTTTACAAATGATTTCATGGACTGACCATAAAGTAACTTTGAGCATCGAGTCCACCCTCTAGCCATATAAAATTTACACAAACCGGATTTATATACATACACGAGAGGTGATTAATGATTTTTATAACATTAGCCTCTGGACATATACTAGCTTATATCAAGGAGTCGACAAAGTTTATGACTAAACGTATGGTGACACAATTTGTGAAAAAGGCACGGCGCCCAAAATTTAGCATTATTCTTCTTTTATCCGTAAGGTACCTTTTTTTGAATCGGCTAATATTTCAATATTATAGTTTTATTCATCTTTGTAATTGATTGAACTAATCTACACACACGCAGCTAATCAATCATTAAGTTCATAAGCTTGCAGCTTCGACTTTAACATCGGAGGCAGATTTAACTCTTTTCCTTCTCTATATGTGAACTAGTTTTGTTAAGCCATTTGCCCCCAGGGCACATCTTCAAGTGGTAAAAGAGGAAGGTGGAGAAATCCAATTTTGCTTGAGGCTGCTGCGTTAAGGGTTCGAATCCTGAAATATGAATTTGACTCTTGGGTAAGTGCAAGTGTACAAGCAGCCTTCCACCCTATACCCTTGAAGGCATAACCTGCGATTTACCTCCCTAACGATACTCCAGAGTAGGGGTGGTGGGGGACCCTTAAGGTTAGGGTTTAACCTTTTTAGTTTTGTTAAGCCATTTTATATTACTTTTATGATCTTACTGACGGAGCAAAAGCTGCCTCAACAAAGGTAGAGACGCACGCTTGTGATATTAAATTCATTTTGCAGACAAGAGGGTTTAAATTATGTAATACTATTCCCTCAATAATGCACATGCAAGTAACAGTGTAACACACGGTTTTACCTTTATATATATATATATATATTATTTTCTTTCAAATTTAATGTAGTGTTTGGCACTTGGGGCCATTGCGCCAATTAAGCTCCCATTTTATTCTAATTCTTATAAGAATGAAAATAAAAAATATAATCATTGCGAGACCTACACAAGAAAGGGAAAGTTAAAAATAATGACTTGATGTGATGGATAACGGTCATATTTTTTTATTTTTTTTACCAAAGAATGAAAAACAAACGGGGCCTAAGACACGACCCACCTTGAAAGGTTGGCTAGTGCACATTCACATCTTTTTCGATAAACGATTGAACTTTGGTTGATGGAAATTATTTATGAGGACGAAGCTCCAAGAAAACATAAAGGCTAAGGACTTAAATTAAAGGTTAATGACTGAGTTGTGCCACACTCATGGGTTCGATGACATCTGCTGTATATATTTTTTCCAAGTTGTAAAATTGAAGTAAAATTTTCTTATTTGAGGTCTATATCTGTTTTCTTATCTGTCCATGATAGGTACATGGTTCCATGATATGACTTGATTTGATAGTTCGATCTGGACTTCGGTCTGATTTTACTAAATTTCTTAGTCAAAGTTGATAATGGTTGAGTAGATGAATTGACTATAATAACGCGTCTTCCACGTGATCATTGCATTACGTGTCAATTTATCACTGCAAAGATTATAAAAGAATTAGGACCAGTTTGATAGGCTTGATGAATTTAAATTCTATTTTCCATCAAAACGATATGTTTGATGGGCAAAATTTTTCATTAAATTGGTTTTCTACCCAACCTCCACGTGACTCCTTTTTTTCAGGTTTTTAAGGAATTGGTTTTCCTTTGGTTTTGGTTTAAAATTGGTTTTTCAATTTTTTTTTGGACAATTGAAACAACTTTTATCCTCAATTGTAACAAATTCTACCTTTAATTGACAATTTTCATAAGCAATAAAGTCAAACGAATACCAAAAGATAGAAAATTTCAATATTTTTCAAATGAAAAATTATACTAATCAAACACATATAATTGACAATTTTCAAGAAAACAAGTTCTAGACAATTTGATTCCCATAGAATTTGTTTTCTTTCCATTCAAATTCCATTCTTGCAATCGAGTGGACTCTTAGAGAAAAAGAAAAAAAAAGGAAAAAAAGGTCTTTTGATCTTTTAACTAAAAATATTTTCACAATTTTCATTTTACCATCTTCTAGAGTGTCAAAGTTATTAAATCTAAGATCAATAATTGTATAACTCTCAACTAAGCAATTTATGTTAATTTAGAGAGGGAATTGTCCAAATGATCACTGAACTTTAAAAATCACCTAAATGGTCACTGAATTTTACAAAATGTTTCTACAAGATCACTGAATTTTAAAAATCACATAAATGGTCATTGAACTTTGCAAAAAAAATTTCAATGATCATTGAATTCAGTGACCATGTAGAAACATTTTGTAAAGTTCAATGACCTTGTGAAAATCTTTTGCAAAATTCAGTGATCATTTAGGTAATTTTTAAAGTTCAGTTACCCAATAAAAACCTTTTACAAAGTTCAGTAACTATTTATGTGATTTTTAAAGTTCAGTAACCCATTAAAAACTTTTTACAAAGTTCAGATATCATTTGGGCAATTCATTCTAATTTAGAGGGCAATGGTTGACGGTATTCGGTGAAGCAATGAAATTTGAAATTAGAATTGAAGTTCAATGTTCCAATTGAGTCAAGTTTTAGTTTAGTAACGTAATTAAAATTTTTTAAACAAAAAATGATTTATATTTTTACTAAAATTCTGGGACCTAATATTAATGTTCAATGCTTTTTTCGAAGTAGATTACACAGTTCATTTTAACACAGCTCCAGTCCATTTCAATTTTTCCTGTATAATTTTATTTTATTTTAATTTTTTATAAAGTGAAATTTTTTTGATAATATTATTTATACATAATGGAATTATATAATATTTACATACAAATAATGTGCATATAAGTTTCTTTTTTGTGTGATATAATATTACTATTTATACATAATGATTTACATACAAATGATATGTTAAAAAGAGAGCATGGAAGTTAATTTTTATTTGGTTAAAGATATTTTAACAGAATCATATCTCACCATATCATGTGTATATAAATCATATAACCATTATATACATGTAACTCAACCATTTCTTTACATATTAATCCAACTTAATTTTTTTTTTTTTTTTAAAACTTAGCTATTTGTACACTGATTTTTGACGCTTTGATTGACACTTACATTGTTGTCAAGTGTCGACTGGATGAAAAAACTGTTTTAAATTTAAACTATCTAATAGAATAATAACACTTGACAAAGTATAAACTAAAATGTACATCATAGTGTACATGTAACAATGTTCTATTTTTTTTTTTTTTTTTTTTTTTGTTTTTAGTTCAATCCTCAAGCCATCTCTGTTTTAATATGTATGATACGCAAATTTTAATCACGAGCACATTATGCAAATTTTATTCACAGGCACATGTAATATTCAACTGTATATATTTTTATGAGCTAAATTAGCTTATTATGGATTAGAAACCAACCCAAGATTCGGAAACGTTTGTGTTTTCCATGCTAATGTGATTATATGAGGTAATGTCGACAAATATTTCGGTTTGATGTCAATGTTTTGGTTCTGCAAGGAAAATCTCTACAGTTTGATACTAAAATCCACGTGGTAATCACCCAAGTTACGTTCTCGATTGTCAAACTGATGCATTTTACTGTTAAAACTTGGAAATTGGAAGACAATGGGGACCAGAAAGCCACCTCTTTACTGTTTTGTAAGTTGTAACCATCTATATATGATTGATTATATTATATATATCATTTTCAAGAATAATCGAAAATGAAGATCAGACGACCGAGAAACAGTGTTGATCTTGTTTGATTTGTTTAGCAGCCTATCTTTGATGATTGTCCTTAGAAGAGATAAAGATGATGACTTGAAATTGACGACGAATATGATGATGTCAATTCATAATATGGAAAACACTAACGATCGAATTATTGACACGTGCACATATTATTTATAGAAAATTGACTAGTAAAGCAGATTATTGATGCTAACGTGTGACGAAGATGGAACTTACACGGATTGCACTTGGGCAGTTCGTGATTATTGACTTAGACGGAAGAATATATTGAATGAATAACTTAATCGAAATTCATTGATTTATGTATAATAGCGAGAGTAGACAATCAAGATTCTTTATAGGTGCACGAATATTGAATAATGATTTTTGATCAACAAAATCGTTGATTTTGAAAAATATCGATATTAGGACCGATAAGAATTGGAACAAATATAACTTCTATAATTAATAATGTATCGACAAAATTATTGCAAAGTTTACAGGGGATGACAGGATGAGATGGTGACGGATGGAACAGCCCGAATCAATAACCTCTATTGGGATTTATGACCAAGAATTATATGAAGAATTTTCAAATTTGAGAGGGAGCCTTATGGTCCAGATTCAGTTTTCATTGGGCATAGTCCATGTTTGGATCTCATTAAATTACATTTTATTTTTGTTCTCTTTTATTTTTAATAGCACAATTTTTCATAAAATAATATTATACGTAAAACAAAAACTTTTCAATATTTTCCAATCATTCATTTTTAAAAAAAATAGTATTCCACCCATTTTCATTTAAAAAAATTAGAGGCCAAACGGGGCTATATAAACAGCCAGTCCCTAGTACTTTTGATTTAACAGGTATTCGAATTTTGGAACCTAGAATTTTGATGTATTCAAGGACTGCAAGCTGTTCGATGTCCTGTCTCTCGTTTTCAATTTCGAAATTTAGGGGTTGGTTGCGGATCGTGACAATGGCCAGTTACTTGAATTTAATTTACAAGGAATTCTTATCCTCCGTTTGATGTTCATTAAATTAAATTTTATTTTTTCTCTCCTATTTTCAATCATACAATTTTTTATAAAATAATATTATACGTAAATCGAAAAATTTTCATTCTTTTTCAACCACTTTATTTTAAAAAAAATAAAAATATTCCACTCATTTTAAGGTAGGCAATTAATAAGTTTAATCCCACAATTCTTTTTTATTATTATGATATATATTTTTCAAGTTAACTAAGCAGGAACTATGTTGTTTCGTTAGATTTTGAACTTCTTGATATTTAATAGAGAAAAATAATTAAATCCTACTAATCAAAAGCTTTGTTTTGTTGTAATCATAAAAATCAAGTGAGTAATATTAATCTGTTTGGTGTTAATAATGACTATAAAGTTACAGAGTGACAATTAGATGGATAATTAAACTATTGTACAAGTTATTTATTAACAAAAATAATGAAAATGAAAAAAATTATTCAAATACACTGATAAATTTTCTAAATTAATTCTACGGTCGTTGTTTCAAAAACAATTTCGTACATGTGTAAAGAGATATATATAATAAAAAACTAGAGTAGGTCCGACAAATTTACATTATGTGATTAGTTCGTAATGTCATTATTTTACAAATAAAATTATTGTATTGTAGCTTTATTATATGTTCAAAGCTGTGGTAAATGTCACTTTGCAGCTAGACTAGGCAACATGGTGGCTCATTGACTTAATTTGATAGTTACCCATTCTTAAAGGTTGAACCATAACTTTGAGGGCTCCTACTGTTTCGTCCCTAGAGTATCGTGAGGGAGGTAAATCGCGGAATGTGTCCTAACAGGTCAAAGAACAAGGGTTTTCCTGTATACTGGTGCCCACAAAAAGTCCAATTTCATATATCAGGAATCGAACTCTTACACCGCAGCTATCAGCAAAGTTGAGACTACCTCACTCCTATCCTTTGTACCATTGGGTTATGCCCCGGGGGACGATAGCTACCCATTCTTGGTTGATTTATCCGGACCAATTGAATTTCGACGTTTATTTTTCACGATATTCATTATGATTTGATTTAATCAAATCGTTATTTGCTTTAAAAAGTAACATATATAATCTGTTATTATAAAAATGTAGCAAAAATAAATGTATAGTCAGCATCTCCAGAATGATAAAACTAAATTATTTTATCAATTAGAAAGACGTGTCACCCAGTATAGTCGATTTATAAAAGAAAAACAATCATCAATATGCATGCATGGGAATGATGAAATATAAATGTTAAAAATATTTCAATTATGAACTGAGCAATTAAAGGTACAACTTTTTTGCTATATCCCACACGAGGTAGACAATTTGTTTACAAAAGCCTCGACACAATTGTGGGAAAGAGTTCATAGTTACTTTAATTATAATTTTATATCCTAGTACACAATTATTTTTTCTTTTTGAAAAAGTTATAAATATTAGTTTACGATTTACAAAAGTTTGCGGCTGTGGCCATGGCCGCTTGGCCTGTAAGCTTCTTTAAGGTTAAAATATATTAGAAATTAAGGATGTCCCATCATTAATCGGTTAATTAATTAAACCGAATATTTTCTTTAATAATCCAATTGTCTCGTGTACAGAATTTTCGATGACAAAAGAATCTCAGATACTCACATGGGGAGTGAGTAAAATAATCCAAAAATTAACCCACCCACCTTATGAGTTATAAATATTAGTTTACGATTTACAAAAGTTTGCGGCTGTGGCCATGGCCGCTTGGCCTGTAAGCTTCTTTAAGGTTAAAACACATTAGGGCCCCGTTTGGTAGGGATTTTTTGTCCCAAAAAATTAATTTTTTGACCGTTATTTTACTATTCAAGCCGTAATTTTTGACTTCTTCTCTTACATGTGGACCCCACTTTTCTTCTAACGGTCAAAAAATCAATTCTTAAAATCCCTACCAAACGGCCCTAGAAATTAAAGATGTCCCATCATTAATCGGTTAATTAATTAAACCGAATATTTTCTTTAATAATCCAATTGTTTCGTGTACAGAATTTTCGATGACAAAAGAATCCCAGATACTCACATGGGGAGTGAGTAAAATAATCCAAAAATTAACCCACCCACCTTATACTGTGTATATTTTGTAAGTAGTTTGTAAAAAATCTTTCTGCACGTGAAGCAATCCTCTTGTTTTGTTTATTAGATAACTTCAGATTTAAATCCATATAGTCAAAGATACCAAATTAGTTGACCATACTATGTTTACTTGTCAACAAAGGAAGCTATAGACTCCTTGAAAAGATATCTAGCTACCTCGCCGAGTATACACTAAACCCCTTTGGGCCCCAATTTTGAGTCAAAATGTATTTTAAAATAGTATTTTATTAACAAATGTGTAGTTAAGATATAAGAAAAAAAAAGAATTTAGTTTACATATAATAATATTTTATGGGAGAATGTGGTTAGAAATGAGTGTTGAAAAAAAAATGAATTTTTGAAAAAATTGTAACCAAACATAGGCTAAAACTATTCAGATAATATGAATAAGTATTAATAAAAGAAGATATTAAGAGTTTCCCATTCATAGTAAATCAATGAATTGTTGATCATTTAAATTCTCAAATATTCATTAAGCTTTGTTTGAGCCTCATTCGAGGGAAATGATGTATTTTTAAATATTGATTGATGGAGAATGTATGATTAAAAGTTAAGAAAAAATTTCAGATTTACGTGTAATATTATTTTATTGAAAAATGTATGGTTAAAAATAAGTTTAGAAAAAAATGAATTTTTAAAAGAATGTGACTCAAACAAGGGCTAAATCAACAAATTAGTTTCCATTTTTCTTCTTGTTGGGTCAAGTTCCTCCAATATTTGATTATTGCTCATATTCGTCGCTCTAAATTGAGTCGAAAGGTCCGAGGAGTCACCAATTCTTCTACAATCACCACTATAAACAATTTTCAACAATTTAGAAAAGAAAAGGTTACAAAACAAACAACATTGGTTTACATTGCTAATCTGCCAATCTCTTAAAGTCAATGGACCCTAGCATGCTTAGCAGTATTCTAGCTATGGAAGGTCTAAAATCATGTAGGTCTTCGTCTTCGTCTTCGTACTCAAAACAAAAGGGAATTTTCATAACTGTTAATAAATTGATTTGCAGAAAAACCTAATTGAATTTTGACATTCAGAAGTGGATTTATATCCACTCCCATTATAGATGCTTCCATGAATACATTATTTCAGAAAGCTGTTTCTTCCTACTTAGACAAGTCTAGTTTTCATAGTGGAATCAGAAATTCAATATGATGGGCACATTTCAACCAGCTACCCTTTCTGTTAGAAGAAAATCTCTTGCGCATTCATGAATCACACAATGATTCAATAATAATCCTTAATTTGTCAATCAAACAAACTGGCCCAATCCATGAGCAGAGAGGGTTGGGATGCACCAATTACATTCTTGGGCTAGCCCGGGTATCTGGCCAAGCTTTTGTTTGCCCCATTTCTCCTTCACCCTCCTCTACATATACTCTAATGTCCAGTCCAACATGATGTGCCTTAAAAAGCAATCCATCCCACGGCCGGGCCAGCCCTTTTCTTTTTGCGGATTAGGCCATCCAACTCACTTTGCCACTGCTACACATCTCCTTTCTCACAATTAGATCTTTAGACCTTACGACATCAATGACAATAGCTTGAGTTAAAGTGTCCCATAGCGTATTTTATTTTATTCGTCACATCCTCGTAGGATTCAGGTAGTGAATTCACAAAATTACAAGAAGGTATACATCGACTAACTTTTCGTCGTATGAGCTAGATTCTTTAGTATAATACTAATTAAAATCATTCAAATTTGGTTATAGGTCTTTACTAGTGTCCATTTTGAAGCTAAACAATTTTTCAAGCAACTAAATCTTCTTAGGTGTAATGTTTTAGTTAAAAATAAGGTATCTTAAGCCTGCCATAAGTCTAGCAATTTTAGCATCATCAACTATATGCCAAGTATAGTCTAATGGAATTGTACTATTATATTTATCTTTTCAATTTCAGTTGATTTAGCCTTTTATGCTTCAAAAAAGGTAGTCGGATTCTCGTCGGCCATAGAGAATATGCTGGACTAGTATAACCTTCATTTTATGCTTCCAATGTAGTATACACATCATTTCCATCAAACTAAGACAATTCGACTCTTGAATTCATAACGGATTCTGTAAAATGTGTGATTGCCTTGGAAAGCATTGAAAAGATCACAGTTACAACTGTGATAAAGTTAAATGCATAAATATTAAATAACTTGAATTGTAGAAAGATATAACAATCCACTTTGAGATATTCAGTATCAAACTACTCCATTGCAAATCACATTTTCTTCACAGAATCAGCAGTGACCAATTTTTGGGCTCAGACACTTACCTTTTCTGAAACACAGCATCACAGTCCGAAGGGAATGTTAAAGAGTTCATCCAGAATCACAAGAAATCACCCAAACCAACTGCAAAATCAGAACCCCTAGTGTAATGATCTTCTACGAGCTTATGTTAAAATGAATATAAAAAAAAAAGGGAAACAAGGAAAGCATTGGTGGTGATTCTAATCTTTCTATGAGCTTGTTTTTACAATCGAAATCTCTTGATAATGCGTTTTATATCCCAGAAAAAGAAGTGATTACATTTTGATGTCGATGACCGTTGCATTCCTTAAATACTTGGCTTAGCCAAAAAAAAAATAAAAAAAAATAAATAATAATAATAAATAAATAAAGAAGTTGATTTTGCAGAATAATGAAAGTTATATTCAACAATCAGTTACTTCAACTGACCCCTATGTGTTTTAAGTAAATAATTCAATGTAGCCCCTTAATAGGATTTAAGCAGAATCCAATAATAAAGAAATTTTACAAAAATAACTATTAATTAAGTAATTTCAAAACTTTACAAAAAATTAACTAGAATCGTTCTGTAAAGACAATGCTATTTGTCCCTAATAGGGATCATTTAATGTCACATCATATTGGATGATACCATCCTGCAAAAATAGCATTGCATGTTAAAATTAGTGCTCTAAAATGCCTAGGCGCGATGCGCATTGAAAACGCCAAACAAAGGGGGTTGGCGCGTAATTTAGCGGTCAACGAAAAAAAACTGTTGACCGCTAATTCACGCCTTGGCACGCATTACCCTTTTTTTTCTTTTTTTTTCCTTTTAAATCATGCTTCTTTTAAGTTTTAAACTAAAAATTAAAGCCCAATTTTTATTTTTCAGTGCCTTAATTGAAGAGTGAAGACAACCTCCCGAAGCTCCCAAAAATTCCTCTCCGACTGCAACATCTTGGGACTCTCTTACAACGGTTGCCTGCTTGGTCATCTTCAACAAACAATTTCCAGTTTCTATATGTCGGTAAGTTAGACGAAAAATGGGAAACCGTTGCTTGTTGAAAAATTAGTAGATTTAACGGCTGAAGAATTTCCAGATTCCAACTAAAAATTTAACTGTTGCTTGCTTGCTCAGTCGTCTTCAACTCTCTTCCAATTGTTGTTTTTTGTTTTTGCCTTTTTGACAGTGAATTTATACTTTATAATATTGTCTTCATAGTGTAGGTTTATAAAAGTACAGAACACTGAAAATGNTTTTGCCTTTTTGACAGTGAATTTATACTTTATAATATTGTCTTCATAGTGTAGGTTTATAAAAGTACAGAACACTGAAAATGAAAGAGACAGTGGGGTTTTCTCTAGTGAGTTAATGGAGTTGTGGGCTTTGTAGCTAATGAAAGAGATACTGGTTAATTCACAGTGAGATTTTTCATTTTCTCTAGTGCACTGTAAACTATCAATTTTACCAATTCCTTTTTCATATCAAATGGCGTTGGTAGGTGGATAAAAGTATCATGAATTTGTTAGTGTATTTGTGATCATTATAGTATCGAATTGATTCACGAATTTGGCATCCTTGATCAATATAATATTCAGTATAATTTTTATTTAGAAAATTGTGTTCTTTTTGCACTAAAGAAACAAGGGAAATGGGAAAACTTGGGGTATTTCACATTTACAGAGCTTGTAATTTTTTGTGCATCTTAGTCCTCTTTCATTTTAGTACATTGAACCTCAATGTTTATAAACTTTATATTGTTTCTATTTTTAAGGAACCAATGGAAGAAAGTGACTCTTCAACCATATCTAAATCCAATGCTGGTAAACTCAAAAGGGATTCCGAAGATGTTTGGATGGGAAACTACGGTTTTGGTAGATCCAACCAATCTTAATAATGTGAAATACATATTATGTGATAAGGTTATTGGGTGGGAATTTCTAGGCATAAATTTCACGTAGCCGGAATCAAGGAAAGAGGTGTGGCATCATGTCCTAAAGCAAGTCAAGAACAAAAAGCTAAGTGCGTTGAGGTGATTCAAGGGACAAAGTCTAAGAAAATAGAGAAGATATTGAATGATGCTAAGTTGAGGGAAGATGTGAATATATCTTTGCCTACAATAGGTGAGGAAGAAGGTGAAATTGCTATTATTGAAAGAGGGACTAGGAAAAGGCCTATTAATGTAGGACCTATGGATCAATTTGCAAGGTCTATCAATGTCAATAATGCATCTATGAGTGCAAATAAGAAATTGAGACAAAAAAATATGAATGATGCAATAGCTAAGAAAATGTTATTAGAGGTACATCGATATTTAGCAAGATGGGATTCTGAAGCCGAAATTCTTTTAATGCCATTGATAATGATAGTTTTAAACTATTTGTTGAAGCTCTTGGTCAATATGGACCGGGTTACATTCCTCCTTCCCAGTACCAATTAAGGGAGCCACTATTGAAGGGAGAGGTGTAGAGGGCTAAAGAAACTTTATAGAAGCAAGAAGAAGAGTAGAAAAATAATGGGTGTTCAATCATGACCGATGCTTGGAGTGATAGGAAAAGAAGCATCATGAATTTGTTTGTGAATTGTAAATTGGGGACCACATTTATTTCATCAAAGAAAGCTTCAAATGATGCTCATACAGATCAGTATATATTTGAATATGTCAATGATTATATTAAAGAGGTTGGGGTTGAAAATGTGGTTCAAGTCGTAACCGAAAATGCTTCCAATAATATTGCTGTATAAAAATTGTTAGAATTACAAAGGCCAAACATATTTTAGACATCATGTGCCACTCACACTTTAAACCTTATGCTTGAAGGAATCTCTAAACTTCCCAACTTTAAGGGAGTGATTAACAAGGCAAAATCATTCACTATTTTCATTTATACACATCACAAGACTTTGGCATTGATGAGAAAGTTCACAAAAAGAGAGATAGTTAGGCCAGGAGTCACTAGATTTGCATCCTCGTTCTTAACATTACAAAGTTTGCTTGATAAAAAAAAGAGTTGAGAAGTATGATGACTAGCAATGAATGGGATAACACGAAATGGTCCAGGTCTAAAAAGGGAAAAGTGGCATTTGATATTATTGTTCCGAACGATTTTTGGACCATGACAGACTTGTGTTTGAAGGTATTCACTCCACTAGTGAAAGTTCTTAGACTTGTTGATGGAGAAGAAAAGCCTTCAATGGGCTTTG
>NC_036258.1:6613197-6620006 GCF_002742605.1 Olea europaea var. sylvestris | reverse complement strand
ATCTCCTTGCTCAGCACCAGTAATTTCCCGTTTCAATTCAAATATTCTAGCGGCATTATTTTGGTTTCCATAAAGTTCCTCAACAGATTACCACAACTCTTCTACCGAGTCTGAAAAAGTGAAGATTTTAGCAATATGTGCTTCCATTAAATTTAGAAGCCAAGAACGAACAAGTTGATCATTCAATATCCATCCTTCATATGTTGGATATATAGAATCTGGACAAGAACAAGTGCCATTGATGAAATCCAACTTTTTCTTTCCACCAAGAGACAACGTCACGGCTCTTGACCATGATATATAATTTATACCATTCAAAGAAATAGTAGATAACTTCCACCCAGGATTAACATCATTCTCCATTGTTACAGATGAATTAATTACTTTCTCAGTCAGTGTAAATTGAAAAGTAAATAATCAGAGGCCAAAAAACGCGAAGCAGAAAATTGAAAAACGTGAACAACTGACTTTGAAGATGATTTTGACCCACCAAACGTTGTCGGAAATAGCTTGAAAGACAAATGGCTAGATATGGACGATACGAATCCAACGGCGCCGACCTTGTGTAATTTCGATTTACAGTTTGAAAGATAAAGCTATTTCCGTGGAAGTCGCGCAAAGCTAAAAAAATTTGTTTTCGTGGAGATTTTGAAATGTTTCTAAATTTTAAAACATGTTCGGTTTGAATAGCAATGGACCGAAACAATACATCTGCTCTGATACCATGAAGAATTCGATGAACTAAAAAAGAACACAAAGAATTACGTGGTTCGGCGTCAGTATAGCAACTTACATCCACGGGAGAAGAGAGAGCTTGTATATTATTCACTTATGTTTGGAGCTTACAATGAAACATATATATTCACATTACATCAAGATTGCCTTATTAAGGATGAGAAAATCAAGGAAAGAGAATAACGAATTATGAAAATCTTCCAAAACGTGATTGCGCCATAATATTCTCCAATATTAGCAAATTCTTCAAATATCATCAAATATCTCTCTTCTCCAACAAACACAGTCATGTAATCTTCCAATTCCATTTAATAGTGACACTGATGTAAATCTAAATTAGTTCACACATAATTTATGTTAAAAACCAAATGTGCCTTTCATACATAATTAATGATGTCAATTGAAAGACCTGATTCCGAAAGGTGCTTTCAAAACGGTTACGAAATAACCTTGATTAATTTCTAACACCAAGAGTACTACTGCGAAAAGGAATCAGATAACAAATGAAATGGTCTAGTTTTCACCTTTATTAATAAAAGTCGAGAAACATTCAACCATTAACTAAGATTCAAAACCATATATCAAAATAGTAAAGTAAAAAGTCTAGAAATCCAAAAAATCAACACAAAGATTTTTCCATTGTAGCCCCAAAGGTTTGGCAACCACATCTAACGCATAATCCCTTGTTGAGCATCCATTATAAATGAATTTAGCTTGATTGCACTATATAGCCAAAAACCGGTAGCAATGTTACACAAATGTTCGAAAAAATCACAAAGATTAAGCCGCGAAGACTTATCTTCTACAAGAATCATGAATCAGAGCATTTTCAACCAAGGAATCAAGCTAGATCACTTAGATCTTCAAAACCCATATTGTTCTTAAGTGGAATCACTCAAAATCACGAACAAACAACACAGAACAACACTTTTCTCTCACAGTTTACATTATTACAAATACTTCACAATCACTTAATCACTGTAAAACACTCAAAATAAGAACCCTAATTATCAAGAATGAGAGATTTTCACAAGAAGGGAGAGAGCCAAGCTCGTCTGCCAAAACCAAGAAAAATATCACTTTACTTTGTGTAATCAAAGAGTCACCATGTGAATATAAGGATAGAAATCTCTAGAATGCCATCAAATGGTCACTAGGTTGCCACGTGTCATGATCCAGTTGAAAATCTCCAATAACGAAAGTGTCAATTTGGAAACAAGATTTTAACACAAATTTTTGAAGCACACTTTTACAAGTGATAAGTGAACGGTTTGAGCCACAACAATCTCCACCTTACTTCCAAAATTTTTGGTTACAGTGCAGCCAAGAGCTTCACCAGCTATTTATAATGTCATTTGCTCTAAGTACTTGCATAGTCAATGAATAGAATCAATGGATAATATCTTTAAATAGTTTAGAAACTTGTTTAAAGGTATCACTTTTGTTTGGGGATGGCAATTCAAACTGTTAAAATTGAAAAATGCGGTTAACCGAACCGATGGTGCAATGTGACGGATATGATATTTGATTTTAGTGATTCGGTTCGGGGCAGGTATGGTATTTGCACCGTTGTCCCGCCCTGAACCGATTACACATTAAAAAAATTGGATAATTAGACTTTCCATTATTCTTTCTATTATAATTTGTCTAGACCAAAATTTATGGCCCATTATCGACCCATTAAGTAACCTAACCCAATTATCACTTACCCACTAAGTACTAACTCTATCACAAAGAAAATTGGAATCAAATTCAACAAGACATTAGCCGACGTCGTCTTCACTCGAGTCTTTGCAGTGCATCCCCAAAATTTTTCTTTTTCCACACCATATTCTTTCTTGTTCTCCATCGCCATCCCCAAATAGGAGGGTATTTTTCTTCCTCTTCTCATTTGCTGATCGCTGTTGCTATAATCTGTATCTATATTTGTTTTGTCGAGTTGAGTATTTGATGAAATGTGATTTTTTCTTCTTTGCATAAAAGATGAATTTAATGAATTTAGTCTGCCTAGAAATATTAAGTATTATTACTGGAGAAACTCGATGATATGCACTTTGAGTTTGAGAATAATCAATGAAAATGCAAGGATAAGAACAAGTTATTAAGCTGTTGAATTCACCTTGCACCAGATTGCAGGAAAATCTCTGGAGGTTTTACAGAAAATTTTTAGAATTGTTGAATTTAAACAAAAATATGAGAATTCTGCTCAAATGTCATTAGTAGATATCACTCAGAGAGAAAAAACTATGCAAGATCTTTGGCTGCTAAAAATATTTCTCTGTTGAATGTACTTCATGAATAGACTTCATTTTTTTTATTGTGATATTGAAATGAGGGTACATATTTTATGTGGATATTGAATTGGGATATTGTTTGCATTTTCATTTGAAATGTTGTTTACTACATTGACATAGTATTATGTTTTTGTTGTTTTCATTGATTTTTTTCATAATTTTTTTTAAATTTGACAGTTGGACCTATAAAAAAAATATATTTTCGTGGTTATTACCGACCCTAATCGAACCGACTTACATGGTTATGGTATAACCAAAAAATTAGTGGTTAGGTGAAGGTTTTGGCCGAACTGAACCGTTGCCAACCCAACTTTTGTTCCCATTTCAAATGGATTACACAAAGTAGGAATTTTATTAATTTTTAACAATCCAATTGAGATAATATCTCTAATAAAATGGTATTTGATTTCAATGTATTTACTTCTATCATGAAACATGTGATTCTTACTTAAATGGATTGTACTATAATCAGAATATGGGATTGCATTAGTGTCTACAAAACCAAGTTCATTTAATAGCCCATGAGCCAAATACCTTCTTTAATGGCATCAGTGGCTACAATGTATTCAGCCTCTATGGAAGATAAAGTAACCATTTTCTGTAGCTGAGATTTTCAGCTTATTACAGTGCCACACAAAGTGTAAAAATATGACGAGGTTGATCTCCTATTGTTTCCATCCCCGATAAAATCAGAATCAGTATATTCCTTTAGAATTATCCCCTATTTATTCATTGTAAACATCAATCCTAAATTAGATTAACACTTTAGATATTTCATTAACCATTTCAAAGCTCCCCAGTGACTTTCACCAGGATTTCCCATGAATCTACTCAAAACACAAATACTATATGCCAAATTAGGCCTGGTACAAATCATCAAGTACATGACTGATTCAATAGCATTAGCATAGGGTATTTTTGACATTCTTTCAAGTTTATCTTCAGTTTTAGGGCATGAATCAGATGTTAATATAAAAAGATTAGCAGGAGGTGAAGTCACAGGTTTACAATCAAACATGTTGAACCTTTTTAGGATCATATTCACGTAATCTTGTTAACTTAAGAACAAGCAATCAGATTCTTCATTTCTCATGATTTGTATACCAAGAATTTTCTTAGTATGGCCAAGATCCTTCATATCAAAATCTGATTTTAGTTTGTGTTTGATATCATCAATTTCAGATTTATTGGTACTAGCAAGAAGCATATCATCAACATAAAGCAAAAGATAAAGAGAGTCTTTACCGCCATTTCCTTTACAATAAAAACATGTATCATAATTGCTTCTATTAAAACCAAGCTTCAAGACAAATGGATCAAATCTTTTTGTACTGTTGTCTTGGGCTTGTTTTAGGTCATATAATGATTTTTTCAACAAACACAGTTTTATCAGGATTTCCTTTAATAAATCGTAATGATTGCTTCATGTAGATCACTTCATCAAATTCACCATAAAAGACCGTTGTTTTAACATCCAGTTGATCAAGTTTTCACTTAAATTGCACAACCAAAGTAAGAATGCATCTTATTGTTGTATATTTAACTACTGGGGGAAAATATCATCATAGTCCACACTCTCTTTTTGTGTGAAACCCTTGGCAACAAACCTGACTTTGTTTCTAACCTTGTTAGTACCTCATTCCCCTTCCTTTATTTTTTAAATCCATTTACAATCAACTATTTTCTAATCTTTAGGTTTATCAACCAATTCCCATGTTTTGTGTTGACATATGGTCGACTTCATCCTCAATGTTTTGATCATAACAAACAAGATTATTTCTAACAAAATTTTTTTAGTAATGATAGTTCAATGTTCAAATCAATCATGTATTATCGGACTTCAAATGAAGATCAAAATATAAGCCATGTATTCAAATCAAATCATTCGAGACAAAAAGCTTAAGAGATAAATGCCAAGAAAGATTAAGATCAAGAGAGTGAGAGACGACATCAAAGAAAGATCAAGACGAGGCAAACTTTGAAGTAAAGACTTGATTTCTGAGGCAAAATATAAAGGTACTAATGCTTTGATATTTGGCAAAGAATAGTTAAGCTCAAAATCTTGCCATGCATTAAAAATAATTTTTGTGCACTAAAATAATTCAAATGCAACCTTTTTTTTAACCAAACATGAAAATGACTTTTAAAAATGATATATGGACTTTAAAGACATTTTTATTATGAAAACTTAGTTAAAAATATTCTCCAAAAGTCCATACACTTCAAAACTTTCAAATTAGAACAAACGAGGTTAAAACGTGAAAAGACCGCACTGCCGGGGACCAGACCGGTTGATCGGCCATGGGAGGCGGTCGACTGGACCTCTCAAACGGTCCAAAATTTGACCGTTCTGACTTCTGATTTCTACTGTACAAACGACTATATTGGTCTTCCGGACAAGAGGCAGTCGACCGGACAAGTCATCCACAAATTCAGTTTTTTTTAACGTTTTGGACTCTATAAATACCCCCAACCTGTTGCATTAATAATCATCACTTCCAAGAGCGTTAAATTGAGATACTTCAAGCTTTAACTCTCTACTCCTTATTTATCTTTATCAATTCATTCCCTTTTGGAAAACTTTTGATTGAGTTTACTTTTGAAAATCATTGATCAAAGTTTTTCAAACCTAACACTTGAGTTTTACTTATTGCCATTCATTAAAGTGTTAGCCTTCTTTTCTCCATTGTACTCAACTTTGAATATATCTTTATTGTGGGAGAAGATTTTTTTTTTGTAAAGCTTACTTTTGATTGAATTGTAGGTCATGTTGAAGTCTCGAAAAGTTCAACGGTTGTAAAAGGATTGGTGCTCCTTGCTTGTAAGTCACCGGAAGTGTTGTAATGGTTGGATTGCACCATAAGTCAATCAATATAGTGAAAAATGCCTTGCTCATGACGGAGAGCTTGGTAACGGAGAACGTAGATCGGTTGAGTTGGATTGAACCTCCTATTAAATCTTTTGCATTCTCTATCCCTTTTACTTACTTGCTTTACATTATCTTCATTATTCAATTTCATATTAGTGCAATAGATATATCTAGAATTAATTTTCGAAAAAGTTTTAATAACCAATTCACCCTCCTCTTGGTTAGTCATTCTTGGGCTTTCAATTGGTATCAGAGCGAGGTACTCACTTTTAAAAGATTTTACAACCTTGAGTAATGGCTAACCAAGTGTTTCAAACTCTAGAGGGACACTCCACTAATCGACCCCTTTTTTTTATGGCACACACTACAATTATTGGAAAACTAGAATGATGATTTATGTGTAATCTATTGATTATAATATTTGGGAAGTTATCAAATTTTGTCCATATGTTCCTACTAAAACTATTAAAATAGATGGTGGACCGGATCAAACTATTTCTAAAACTAGGGAAGAATATGATGAAGAAGATAAGAGAAAATTGTCCTTAAATGCCAAGGCTAAAAATTTGCTTTATTGTGCACTTGATAGAAATGAGTTTAATAGAATAAGCACATATGAATCGGCATATGATATTTGGCATGCTCTTGAAGTCACTCATGTTGGCACAAGCAAGTTTAAAGAAAGAAAAATAAATTTGTTGGTTAAAGAATTTGAAAATTTCTTTATGAAACAAGATGAGCCCATTGTTAATATGATTACATGTTTTACCGATATTGTAAATGGTCTTAAAGGTTATGATCGTAAATTAATTTGTAAGTAAAATGCTTAGATCCTTGTCGGAGGAGTGGAGCCCGATAAAAATGTTGATCGAAAATACCAAGGATATAAATGCATATCCTTTGGAGGAGCT
>NC_036258.1:6608583-6612232 GCF_002742605.1 Olea europaea var. sylvestris | reverse complement strand
AAATATTTTTAACCCCCCCCCCCCCCCCCCCCAATTGAAAATGTTCTACTCGTTGATAACCTCAAACATAATTTATTAAGTATTAGTCAATTGTGTGATAAAGGTTATAATATAAAATTCGATTTTTCAAAATGCCTTATTAAGGATGCTACATCCAAAGAGGTGATTTTCATAGAAAATCGAAGTAAAGATGTTTATATTATAAATATTGAATTTGAAAATGATGAAAATTGTTTACTTAGTTTGAGAGAAGAATTATGGCTATGGCATAGAAGACTTGGGCATGCAAGCATGGATCTTCTTTCAAGAATTTTTAAAAATTGTTTTGTAAAAGGTTTGCCAAATTTAAAATTTGAAAAAGATAAAATTTGTGATGATTGTCAATTTGGAAAACAAGTAAAAAATTCTTTCAAACCTAAACTTTATTCTTCAACTATAAAACCTTTACAACTTCTCCACATGGATCTTTTTGGATCTTCTAGGACGGCTAGCGGAAGTGGTAAACATTATGCCTTTGTTATAGTCGACGATTTTTCAAGATTCACTTGGGTCATATTTTTAAGTTTAAAAGAAGAAATCTTGAAAGTTTTTAAACATTTTTGTAAAAAAGTTGAAAATGAAAATTCTATTACAACAATTAGAAGTGACCATGGTGGAGAATTTGATCATGTTCGTTTTGATGATTTTTGTAAAGAATATGGATATAAACATAACATTTCGACTCCTAGAACACATCAAAAAAATAGTGTAGTAGAACGGAAGAATAGCACATTACAAGAAATGACTCGGACCATGTTAAATGAAAATAATTTTCCTAAGTACTTTTGGGCCGAGGCCATTAATACCGCTTGCTACGTCATCAATAGAATTTTAGTGAGCAAAAAGAAAACTAAAACAACTTACGAACTTTGAAAAAATAGAATTCCAAATATTAATTATTTCAAAGTTTTTGGATGTAAATGTTTTATTTTAAATACAAAAGACAATTTGGGAAAATTTGACTCCAAATCTGATGTTGGAATTTTTCTAGAATATTCATCAACTAGCAAAGCTTATAGAGTGTTTAACAAACGAACTATAGTCGTTGAAGAATCTATGCATGTTACTTTTGACGAGACTAACTCTTTTGATCGAGAGAAAGGTAGTGATAATGATATAGGATTCGAAGCTCCTTTTAAACAAATGAAAATTCGAGACCGAAATAAGGAGGCGCCAAATGAAGAAAAGGAGAAATCAAATGCTCAAAAAAATGAGGAAAGACAAACCGAAGAACAAAATAATCTCTCGTTACCAAAGGAATGGAGATTTGTTCCATCCCATCCTAAAGAGCTTATTATTGGTGATCCGTCAGAAGGTATTACTACTAGAGCTTCTTCTAAAGATCATTTTGGTAGTTGTGCATTTATTTCTCAAATCGAACCTAAAAATTTTAAAGAAGCAGAGTTTGATGAGTTTTGGATTGTAGCAATGCAAGAATAATTAAATCAATTTGAAAGAAATCATGTTTGGGACTTAGTCGCTAGACCAAATCATCAAACCGTTATTAGTACCAAATGGGTCTTTAGAAACAAAAGAGATGAAAATGGAATAATTGTGCGTAACAAAGCTAGATTAGTGGCCCAAGGTTACAATCAAGAAGAAGGTATCGATTTTGAAGAAACATTTGCACATGTAGCAAGACTAGAATCTATTCGTATGCTTCTTGCATTTGCATGCTTTAAAGGTTTTACACTTTATCAAATTGACGTGAAAAGTGCATTCTTAAATGGATTTATTCAAGAAGAATTTTTTGTTAAGAAACCTCCCGATTTTAAAAATTATAAGTATCCGGATCATGTTTTCAAACTTAGAAAAGTTCTCTACGGCTTAAAATAAGTTCCAAGAGCTTGGTATGAACGTTTAAGCAAATTTCTACTTTCAAATTGTTTTTCTATTGGAAAAGCAGATACTACACTTTTCATAAAATCTCATAAGGAGGATATGCTTATCGTTCAAATTTACGTTGACGACATTATTTTTGGCGCTACAAAAATTAGTCTTTGTGAAGAATTTTCAAATTGTATGAGTAAAGAATTTGAAATGAGCATGATGGGATAACTAAAATATTTCCTTGGCCTTCAAATTAAACAAACAAAAGACGAAATTTTTATAAACCAAAATAAGTACATCTTACAAATGCTCAAAAAATTTGATATGCATGACATTAAGTCCATGAACACACCGATGAGCACAACTTTAAAGCTTGACAAAGATGAGCATGGCACTCCGGTTGATATCAGAAAATATTGAGGTATGATCGGATTCGTTCTTTATTTAATTGCTAGTAGACCCGATATTATGTTTAGTGTATGCTTATGTGCTAGACTTCAATCTAATCCTAAGGAATCATATCTACGTGTAGTAAAAAGAATTTTTCGTTATCTTAGTGGAACTAAAACCTTAGGACTTTGGTATCCAAAGGGTACTCATATTGATCTAATTAGTTATTCGGACGCCGATTAGGCCGGATGTAATGTTGATCGCAGAAGCACTAGCGGAAATTGTCACTTTCTAGGCTTTGCACTTGTGTCATGGTCAAGCAAGAAACAAAATTCCATTGCTTTATCCACCGTCGAGGAGGAATACATTTCAGCCACAAGTTGTTGTACACAAACATTTTGGATGAAACAAACCCTTTGTGACTATCACCTATCTTATGATTATGTGCCTATCTTATGTGATAACACTAGTGCTATTAACTTATCTAAAAATCCCGTCTTGCATTCACGAACTAAACATATTGAAATTCGTCACCACTTTCTTCGTGATCATGTACAAAAGGGAGATATTGAATTAGAATTTATCAAAATCGATGACCAATTAGCCGATGTTTTTACCAAGCGTCTAGCATATGACCGATTCTCTCATATTAGAAAAGGTCTAGGAATTATTAACGAAAGTGAAGTAATATAAGTTTACAATTTTATCACTAATGCTTTTGCATTCCATAAAAAAAAGTTGATCGGATGACTTCCGGTCGACCGGAACAGGTCTACCAGAAAACCAGAGTTTTTGAGCCACAAAAAAAATAAAAAATAAAAAAAAATTGGCCAGATGACTTCCAGTCGACCGGAACAGGTAGGGGTGGGCGCGAATCAGTTCGGTTCGGTTCTAAAGAGAACCGAACCGAACCAAAATTTTTGGGTATTTAGTAAATGGAACCGTCGGGTCCAAATATAATTATGAAACCGTTCGGGTTTGGGTCCGTTCGGTTTAGTTCGGTTCGGTTCGGTTTCGTTCGGTTCTGTACTATAATTAAAATTTTTAACATTTATAACAACATTATATAAATACAACTAATGACATATTCAATAGTTTTGAAATGTCAGAGACTAGTAGACTACCTTGTTCAAATGATCGCTACGGTCAAAATTTCGGTTGGCGGAGGTCACAGTTTTGATCGGAGGTCACAGCGTCGGTCGACGATTGTATATGTTTTGGAATGTCAGCGAGACTGTGAGAGTCGAGACAGCATTATACACTTTAGTGTAGGTGTTTAGGGTTATTTAGTGAGTTGGAATGAGACTATAAAATGGGTAATTGGACCAAAAATTTGGATTTAAAAATTGTTAATTTGTTTAGAAAAAATTAAAATTAAAATAATTTGATT
>NC_036258.1:6596002-6605402 GCF_002742605.1 Olea europaea var. sylvestris | reverse complement strand
AGGGAGGCTCCTGTTGTGGAGAGTTATTCAGAAGGGACTGAGAAGGACTCCCAGCCACTTAAGAGGAACCAATCTGCGACACTCGACGACCCTCTTCCTCAGGCAGCTTTTACTCCAGTTGCTTCTCCTCCTAGGTCGATCGAGGAGGTTACTCCATCGCCAGTGGTCCCAACTACCGTGCCCATGATTTTGATATCGGAAATATCGGTAGTTACATTGCCGTCCTCAACTCCTCCGAATGCCCCAGCTGCTGCCTCCACCAGCTCAGTCAGGTTGCAAGATCGGTGTCTGAACTTGTAGCGACGTAGCTTGGAGAGTTTGTTGGGCCATCGGTCGGAGATATTTCTAGTTTTCAGCATGCTCCTTGTCCATTGAGGGAGACTACCACAGCCTTCCCCTCACCTTTGCGTGAATCCTCCAACCTTCTCACAAGGAGTTAGGGAGAAAAGGAACAGAACTTCTTATGGGAGATACCTGTTGGGGAGGCCATTGTCACTACTCAACTTCATGGTCATCACTCCATTTTGTACATGATGTCGGTGGTGGACAAGGTACTTGTCCTTAGTAATGCTTGTGTTTCAGAGATTTTTTTACTTATCGTGTTTTAACTATATTTACTTTTTGACCTTCTCAGGTAAAAGTCGAACTCGGCAAGCTACTTGAGGCCAAGGATCAGGCCGTAAAATTTTATAAGAGTATGAATGAGGAGAAAGCGAATTTTGCTGCCAAGGAGGAGGATTACAAAGGTCAGCTTCAAAAAATGGGTGAGGAGCTAAATGTTGTGTTGACCTCTGAGCAGAATCTCTAGGATGAGGTTGCTGCTTTAAAGATTTGGAGTGAAAAGGCCAACAAGAGGGCCAAGATGGAGAAGAAGAGAGCCGAAGAGGAGAGGGCGCAGGCGGAAGAGCTGAGGGCCCAGGTTTTTGAGGAGTGTTCTCATATGTTAAAGGCTATCAAGAAGATGGAGGAAGCTCATGCGAGGTCAAAGGACGCAATGAAGAGAGTTGAAGAGGCTGAGGCCAAAGGTGTCAAAGCTGTGGAGGCTTGGAGAGAATCTCTGGAGTTTGACGCCTCAGCCTAAGATACGTATGTAGTGGCCTTGGAAGAGTTGATAAAGCACGTCCGAAGGGAGAGGTCGGAGTTTAATGCTACCTTTCTGGACGAAACACTGGGCGAGTAGAGGAAGGAGCTGCGCAAATTGTCCGAAGCTGCTGGAGTTCGGATATCTCCTGCTGACCAGGATGTTGAGGGTAGCGCCCCAGTCCCCCAAGACCACTAGGAGGTTGTTGTTTTGAAGATATTTGATATTTTGTAATATGTTTTGACTCATTTAAGAACTTCATTTCGATGTTTCATGGCATTTTGTTTGGAATGGATGACTGTTTATGTTTTAACATGATTTCTATAGCAACAATCTCGTTTATATGCGACAATACCTCACAAACTTAGCTAAAATTGCCTTCCTAATGGGATGTTTTGACTATGTGTCGTAGCACGTATGACCTTAGCTAGAATTGCATATAGGGAAGGATCTTTGAGAATTTCTAAGGAAGAATTCTCATTAGGTATCGTAGCGTGTATGACTTTAGCTTGGCCTGCGTAATTTCACAGAATTCCTTAGGGAGAATTTTTGTAGAATAATCTTAGATCGGCCTGCATAGGGAGCAAGGCTTTGTAAGATTTTTTAGGAGGAATTTCTACTAAGGGTAACACGTACAGCCTTAGATCGGCCTGCGTAGAGAGCAGGGTTTTGTAAGATTCCTTAGGAAGAATTTTCACTAAAGGTCGCAGTACTTATGACCTTAGATCGATCTGCGTAGGGAGCAGGGCTTTGTAGGATTCTTTAGGAGGAATGTTCACGAAGGGTCGCCGCACTTACGACCTTAGATTGTCCTGCGTAGGAAGCAGGGCTTTGTAGGATTCCTTAGGAGAAATTTTCACTAAGGGTCGCAGCACTTACGACCTTAGATCGGCTTGCGTAGGGAGTAGGGCTCTGTAATATTCTGACAGAATGTTGAATAAAATGTACAAAAATAGGAAGTCCTTTTTTTTATTGATGTGATTGGCATTACAAGTGGGTTTTATGGACTTTTTCGTTTACCAATAGAACTGCTTGAGGTGTTTGGCATTCCAAGGATGGGGTTAGGTCTACCCCCCAAGTTTTACAGTTTATATGCCTCTTTTGGCGAGACCTCCATCACCAGATAGGGGCTTTCCCAGTTTGGACCCAGGTATCCACTACCTACTTTTCTTTGTGAGGATTCGACCTCGAATACTTATGTTCGGATTCCATATGTTCGCCATATGCACTGTCGGGGGGTTGCATTGATTATTGGTATAGGCTTTCCACTGACATCTTTCGACAAGCTCCCTGTTCCCTTTGACTTCAACTACACCATGGGGTATGGGAAATTTGATAGAATAGTGATACAGGAAAACTGCTACTCTCAGGCTGAAGGGTAAGGGTTGTCCCATCACAACATCATAAGGGGAGGCAGTGTCGAATACCACGAACTTAGAGTTAGTCTTCACCTGCCGGGGTGCTGATCCTGACTCAACTTTGAGTTTGATTGATCCTTTGGCAGAGGTCAAGGCTCCGCTTAATCCTAGGACCATATTCGGGTATGGTCGAAGGAAATTAGCAAGGATGCCCATCCATTTAAGGATATTACTAAATAGGATGTTCAGAGCGCTTCCTATATCTACCAAGACTTTGGAGATGGTTACCCCGGCCACAGGCAACGAGATAACCAGAACTCCTAGGTAAGGGTGTGGGTCCACCTCCTTCTCCTCAAAGGACAGTTGCTCATCTGTGCTTTTTTGAGGTTCTTCTCAGTTATGCCGATCTTTGAGAGATTCGTAACGACTGGTCTTTTCAATCTGGCCTCCCCGACTTGCATGTTTGTCCTGTCCCTTAGCATGTTGACTTGTGGCCTTAGCAGGTCGACATTGCAGGCCCTCGCAGTAGCTTGATCCCCTCGGATAATTCCTGTCCCATAAAAAGTGGAAAATTTCATGCAATAATGGTAAATTGAGGTGGCAGCTTTCAGTTCATGCAAAATGGGTCGTCCCAATATTGCATTATAATTGGATGGCAAATTGACCACCACAAAATCTGCTAGGATCCTTCTTTGGCTAGGAGCTTCACCCCAGCTCTACAATACGGATGATCTGACCTCAGGCTTCAATAGGATCCCCAGAGAATCCCTGTTGTTTCTTTGGATACGGTTGGAGATATTGTCTGATATTTCCAACTGCCTCAAAGTTCGTGAGTACAGTAAATTGATTGAGCTTCCATTGTCTACCAAAGTTCGATGGAATTTTACTCCAACAACAGTCATTTTAACCACTAGGGCGTCACTCTGGTCCTGAAGGATTCCTTCAAAATCTTCTTCCGTAAACCAGAACCATTCAGGGTCTATACCGATCCTGGGGGTTGGATCCCAGTAGTTCAGCATGGTTCTAGCACTTCGGGCTTGTCTTCATCTTGTCCTTCTAGATCCCTCAACATACTGATTTCCTCCCACCATCATCTTGATTTCAGCATGTAAGGGTGGATTACGGTTGGGGACTACCTGTTGAACTCGCGTAGGAGGCCCCTGTAGTAGCAGCTGCTGCATTGTAGGTCGATCTACTTCTTTTAGCTTGGCAACAAACTCCTGTAACTGACCTCTTAAAATTAGGGGCTCAACTTCCTCTTTTAAGTCCCGACAGTTATCAGTGTCATGGCCCACCATCCTGTGATATCGACAGTACCGTCCCTAATGTTGTCTTGCCTATCCATCCTTTAGGATCATGGGTCTGCGAAATGCCTCTTTCGCATTGGCTTACGTGAATACCTCTTCCAAGGAGGCTTTGAGTGGGTGGTATTCTCGAAATTTGTATGGCTGAGACCTAGGACATTCTTTTTCTCTCCTGTTCTTCTTTCTTTTGGGTTGGGGCTGCGATTTGGTTTTTTCTCCTTTACCGCGTTGCTGAGGTCGAGTTCGGAGATCTTCTCCTCTTGGTTAGAGATCGCTTCTTCAGCACTTATGTATTTCTCAGCTCGGTTAAGGATCCCCAGAGAATCCCTGTTGTTTCTTTGGATACGGTTGGAGATAGTGTTCTGATATTTCCAACTGTCTCAAAGTTCGTGAGTACAGTATGTTGACTGAGCTTCCATTGTCTACCAAAGTTCGATGGACTTTTACTCTAGCAATAGTCATTGTAACCACTAGGGTGTCACTCTGGTCCTGAAGGATTCCTTCAAAATCTTTTTCCGTAAACTAAAACCATTCAGGGTCTATACCGATCCTAGGCGTTGGATCCCAGTAGTTCGGCATGGTTCTAGCACTTCGGGCTTGTCTTCGTCTCACCCTTCTAGATCCCTCAACATACTAATTTCCTTCCACCATCATCTTGATTTCAGCATATGAGGGTGGATTACGATTGGAGACTGCCTGCTGAACTCGCGTAGGAGGCCCCTACAGCAGCGGCTATTGCATTGTAGGTCGATCTGCTTCT
This sequence comes from Olea europaea var. sylvestris, assembly GCF_002742605.1. Lineage (NCBI taxonomy): Eukaryota > Viridiplantae > Streptophyta > Magnoliopsida > Lamiales > Oleaceae > Olea > Olea europaea. The sequence goes on along the minus strand of NC_036258.1, from coordinate 6,600,899 downwards.
TTTGGCTTGGCAATAAACTTTTATAATCGACCTCTTCGAATTAGGGACTCAACTTCCTCTTTTAAGTCCCGACAGTTATCAGTGTCATGGCCCACCATCCTGTGATATAGGCAGTATCGTCCCTGATGTTGTCTTGCCTGTCCGTCCTTTAGGATCATAGGTTTGTGAAATGCCTCTTTCGCATTAGCTTGCGTGAATACCTCTTCCAAGGAGGCTTTGAGTGGGTGGTATTCTCGAAATTTGTATGGCTGAGCCCTAGGACATTTTCTTTCTCTCCTGTTCTTCTTTCTTTTGGGCTGGGGGCTGCGATTTGGTTTTTTCTCCTTTATTGTGTTGCTGAGGTCGAGTTTGGAGATCTCTTCCTCTTGGTCAGAGGTTGCTTCTTCAGCACTTATGTATTTTTCAGCTTGGTTAAGGAACTCATGATAAGTCCTTGGACTGTCCTCGTGTACTGAACACCAAATTCTTATTTTGGGCCTCAATCCTGCTAGTACGGCCATGAGTACCGCATCGTCAGATATTTTTTCCACTTCCATGGATTGTTTATTAAACCTGCTCAGATGGCTTTTGAGGGATTCACTTCTTCCTTGTTTGATGCTCACTAGTCGCTCCTTTGGCGTGGTTCTGGCCTTAGAGCCCATGAACTGGGCCAAGAACGCCATGGCTAGATCATTCCAATTCTTTACCAATCTCTCGTGTAGTCTCCTAAATCGTATTTGAGCATTGTCTCCTAGAGTCAAGAGGAATGCTCGGCACATGATTGCATTGCTTGCCCCCTGTAGTTCCATCCACGAGGTGTATTTGTCAAGGTGGCTGAGGGGATCACCATCCCCTTCGTATGCAACGATCTGGGGGATTTTCAATTTTTCAGGCAGTGGTTCTATAAGGACATCCTCAGTGAAGGGGGAATGTCGTTTGGTTTGATAATCTTCAGTGCCACCTTTGTTTTTAACCTCCGGGTCGGCGATGCATTTTTTAAGTGTGCTCAATTTGGGTTCTGCTTATTCCAATGGATGTTTTAGGTCGGCTTGTTCTAGCATAGGAGTCAATGATTGTTGGGTCCCCAAACTGTCGAACACGCTTGCAGTCCTCCTTGCCTTAAGTTCCTTACTTCTTACCTCGTCAGTTCGGCTTCTTGAGGATTCTCCCCTTGAAAAGTGGAGGGTCCTCCTCTTGGGGGACACCTTGCCTATGTCTTTACGAGGGATTCCATCTCGGTATCTAGTGGGGACGAGTGGGCTTGACTCTTTTCCAACCGTCCCACTGCGTTTGTCAATTTTTCCAGGGCTTACCTCATGGCGATCATTTGAGGGTCCTGTTGTCGTGGAGAACTTGGTGGTGTGTTCATTTCATGAGGGTGGGTGTGAGATGGATTTCTGGAATTTGAACTACGACTCATGGCTCTCGAATTTTATGGAGAGAATGAGACTATTTTTCACAATTAGGGCCCTCCTTCTAGCGCCAAACTGTTGATGTCAAAATTAGCAAGGCTAATCTTAAGCCAACTTTAAGAAAAAAAGGGCAATTTATTATTGAAAAAAGACCACAAAATATGTTTAGAGAGTATAATTATGCATTGAGTTGTTGTATAAAAATCACCTGCCCTTTTAAAAGAGTCCTATTCAACTATTTATACATAGTTTCAGCCGAAATTATATCAAATCAGTCAAATCAAGAACAGTGCCGAGCTAGAAACTCAGGTCACCAAATTCTCCTGTGATTGGTCGATGAGGCCGATTGTCATGTGTCAATGTGTTACCTAGGTAATGATGACCTACAAGGGGCTAGAGTTCGAGGACTTGGAATTGTTGTTCCGGGCGGCGATAATGTCACCTGTGGCAAGTGTATCTGATTGATAGGGTGATGTGACAAGGGGTAATTATGACGTTTTTCTGGGATAACGACGGGTTTGTCCGACCTGGGAGTATGGGCCAAACTTACATTTAACTGAGGTGGGGTTAGCGAACTGTTTTTATTAGGTCGGAATTCGGAAGTCAACAGATTACATGATAAATTTTTTAATGCATATTCCTTGATATAAATTGTTAAATTTATCTTGCAAATCATCTTGTTTGTCATAATCAAAAAGGGAGAAATTGTTGACATATGATCGACTTAACCTCAATATTTTGATAATAACAAACAAGATTATTTCTAACAAATTATTTTTAGTAATGATAGTTCAATGTTCAAATCAATCATGTATTATCGGACTTCAAATGAAGATTAAAATAGAAGCCATGTATTCAAGTCAAATCATTCGAGACAAAAAGCTTAAGAGATAAATACCAAAAAAGATCAAAATCAAGAGCGTGAGAGACGACATCAAAGAAAGATCAAGACGAGGCAAACTTTGAAGTAAAGACTTGATTTCTTAGGCAAAATGTAAAGGTACTAATACTTTAATATTTGGCAAAGAATAGTTAAGCTCAAGATATTGCCATGCATTAAAAATAATTTTTGTGCACTAAAATAATTCGAATACAACCTTTTTTTTAATCAAACATGGAAATGACTTTTAAAAATGATATATGAACTTTAAAGACATTTTTATTATAAAAACTTAGTTAAAAATATTCTCCAGAAGTCCATACACTTCAAACTTTCAAATCGGAAACGTGAAAAGACCGCACTGCCAGGGACCGGACCGGTCGACCGGCCATGGGAGGCGGTCAACCGGACCTCTCCAACGGTCCAAAATTTGACCATTCTGACTTCTGATTTTTACTGTACAAACGGCTATATAGGTCTTCCGGACAAGAGGCGGTCGACTGGATGAGTCATCCACAAATTCAGATTTTTTTTAACGTTTTGGACTCTATAAATACCCCAACCTCTTGCATTAATAATCATCACTTCCAAGAGCATTAAATTGAGATACTTCGAGCTTTAACTCTCTACTCATTATTTATCTTTATAAATTCATTCACTTTTGGAAAACTTTTGATTGAGTTTACTTTTGAAAATCATTTATCAAAGTTTTTCAAACCTAACACTTGAGTTTTACTTATTGCCATTCATTAAAGTGTTAGCCTACTTTTCTCCATTGTACTCAACTTTGAATATATCTTTATTGTGGGAGAAGATTCCTTTTTATAAAGCTTACTTTTAATTGAATTGTAGGTCGTATTGAAGTCCCGAAAAGTTCAACGGTTGTAAAAGGATCGGTGCTCCTTGCTTGTAAGTCACCTGAAGCGTTGTAAGGGTTGGATTGCAGCATAAGTCAATCAATATAGTGAAAAAGGCATTGCTCGTGACAGAGAGCTTGATAACGGAGGACGTAGATCGGTTGAGTTGGATCGAACCTCCTATCAAATCATTTGCATTCTCTATCCTTTTTACTTATTAGCTTTACATTATCTTCATTATTCAATTTCATATTTGTGCAATAGATATATCTAGAATTAATTTTTGAAAAAGTTTTAATAACCAATTCACCCCCCCCCTCTTGGTTAGTCATTCTTGGGCTTTTTGTTATTGTATAAAGAAGACATTTCTTTTTCCATAGCAGCCAACCACCTTTTAGAATCTTTAGATTTTAAAACTTTATGATAGGAACTAGATTCAAATTCTATTCTTCGTAAGTGAATAAAGACACAAAGTCATCACTATTAAACCTTGCAGGTGGTCTAATTTGTCTCCAATCCATGTCTCTAGTGATCTGATCTAGTATTCATCCAGTGGTGTATCTATGTTGTCATATTTCTCAAGTTCTATCAAATCACATTCATTTTCATTCAAGTCAGCCTCAGTAGTTTCAGTTTCTAAGGGAAAGGAACTTGTATTATCAATTTTAACAGGCTCCACCTCAATTTTGACATCTTTTTCAGTTAAATTTCCTTTCTTTTCATCCAAACATGGCATACATGACTCATTAAAAACCACATCCCTTCCGATGATAACCTTGTAACCTTTTTCTCCATAAACCCACAACCTGTACCCTTTAATATTTTTAGCATAGCCAAAACACACACTTGAGTGATCTTGGGTCAAATTTCCCTATGTTTTGATGAGCATATGCAACACAACCAAAAGTTTTCAAATAAGAGTACACAACAAGCTTTTGTGTCTGCACAGATTCAGGCACATCAACATTTAAAGCACTTGTAGAACTTCTATTAATCAAATATACAGCATTTTTAATAGCCTCACCCCAAAACAATTTGGGCAACATTGAACTTAAGAGCATATATCTAACCTTATTCAATAAAGTCCTATTCATTCTTTCTGCAATGTCATTTTGTTAGGGTGTATATGTTACAGATCTATGTCTTAAAATGCCATGTAATTTACAGAAATCATTAAACTCATAATTGAAAAATTCTAGACCATTGTGTGTCCTTAAAGTTTTGATTTTCAATTTGGATTTTTCAATCTTTAAATGTATTAAATATCTCATCTTTAGTTTTCAAAAGAAAGAACCAATTTTTTCTTGAAAAATCAGCAATAATCAAAAGGTTATCAGATAATGTACGGGTAGATGCAGGGCCCCACAAATCAGCATGTAAATTGTTGTCAATTTTATATCCACAAGTGTATGGATTGAAACAAGTAATAAGTGGACTTAAAAGTTCACCTTGTCGATATCACGAGGGCTATACTCTAGCACTTAATTCAATTTTTTTCTACCACTAAATGATGAAAACAAATAAAAAGTTGTAGGATTTGGATTTTAATCTAAATGCTAGAAAATAAATTAATGTACACACTATTTGTTTGAAAATCAAATAATGATTGGACGTTAGGGCAGAATTACTTCACCTATTGATCACATTTACATCTCAAATTAAGATTCATATCTAATGGAGCGTTCAATCGAATTCTCCTACTGTATTCAATTTACCCCTCTCGAATTCTCATTGAGCCTATTTAACTAATTAAATTCAATATCTCTATG
>NC_036258.1:6592648-6594166 GCF_002742605.1 Olea europaea var. sylvestris | reverse complement strand
CCCCCCTCCCATCATACATATTCACTTCAAACTTTGCGGTAGCCACACAAGATACACCAAGATAATACACAGAGAGATACACAATGAGAGGACAGCTGACAGATAGAGGATTAGGGCCAATGCAATTATACAAATGTCTTCAAAAAATAGTGAACACTCAACACTAAATATAAAAGGTAAGAACACAAAAGCAGAGATGACAATTCCTATATCTCAACTGAATTCTCCAGCAAGACCTTCCAATTGCACTCCTACACCGTGTTGTTATCTCAAATTTCTAAGACTTCTTAGAGTATTTGGACAAAGGCCAAGCACAAGAAGAATCAAGGGAAATTTCAACAGACTCTATAGTAAAGAATTACTAATAGCAGTGTACAGGAAAGATCTCACCATTAAGTTCAAAAGAACTCAAATTCCTACAGCCAATGTTCACACAATTTGAAGGCAGATTCCAGCTTTCTCGAAGATCAATTTTCCTTCTGTAGACTAGGCTCTGATACCACTTAGAAGTGGAAAAACATTCAACCATTAACCAAGATTCAAAACCATACATCAAAACAGTAAAGTAAAAAGTGCAGAAATCGAAAAAATCAACACAAGGATTTTTCGACCATAGCCTTAGAGGTTTAGCGGCCACATCTAATGCCTAATCCCCTGTTGGGCATCTATTATAAATGTATTTAGCTCAATTACACTANTGTTCTTAAGTGAAATCACTCAGATTCACAAACAAACAACACAGAACAACACATCTCTCTCGCAGTTTACAATATTACAAATACTTCACAATCATTTAATTACTGTAAAACACTCAAAATGAGAACTCTAATTCACCAAGAGTGAGAGATTCTCGCAAAAAGAGAGAGAGCCAAAAGACAGTCTACCAAAACCAAGAAAAATATCACTTCACTCCATGCAATCAAAGAGTCACCGTGTGAATATAAGGGTAGAAGTCTCTAGAGTGCCATCAAACGGTCACCAGGTTATCACGTGTCATGATCCAGTTGAAAATCTCCATTAACAAAAGTGTCAATTTGGAAACATGATTTTAACACAAAATTTGGAAGCACACTTTTATAAGTGATAAGTCACCGGTTTGAGCCACAACAATTAAAAGAGCTATAAGTCCACTTGTGACAGCATATTTTCACAACAAAGAAAGCGAACAAATTACAATGGTAATGCATCACACAAATCTTCATTTCGGAGGCTTCGCCCATGAACCACCAAGCAATCGGCCTACCAACTCTTGTTGAACTTACCATGAAGAGGATAAATGTGAATCACACCACATTCTCCCTCTTGGAGACTGATTCTTCACCAAGAAACCATGGTCACAGCAACAACTTCTCATACGTCAAGTGTGAAGTAACTTGAAATTGTGAAAATGCACACAACTTGAGTTTCTCAATGGTGACCATCAGCAATTAATATAATGATTATAAACTGTTTAGAAAACCAGTTTTTTAAATCATGAATGGAAAATACCATTTGTACAGAAAAATGGTTTACCACTTT
>NC_036258.1:6565816-6584803 GCF_002742605.1 Olea europaea var. sylvestris | reverse complement strand
ATTGTGGTGTAATTATAATGTGATGTGGCAAGTAAATTGTACAATGGTAATATAATTACCCTTATTGATATTATCGTTTTAATACTATATATATAATGCAAATTTTAGAATTCATTACAAATGAATGTAAATAATGTAAACCAATAATGCTCTTAATCACGTTTATGTAATATTATTATAATTTCTTTTAATTGTATGTAATAATGTTTTTATAATTATGTACTAATAATTAGTAACAATTGTATTTAGTGGAAATTAATTGACTTAATTTTTAAAAGTAATAATAATAATTAATTATCTTATATATTTAGAGGAAATAAATTGAATCATTTGGTATTCCATTTTTTTTTATCTAAACTTAGGTGTATCATATGTAATTGTCAATTAAAACAACTTTCAAAAAAGAATAAATAATAAATGTCATATCAATGCAACCTTTCAAAATTTTCCCCCTTTTTGTAGACCAAATTAGGGCATATTGGGCATATAGAAAAATATGTAAAGGTAAAATTGATATTCAAACGTCTCCTTAATTCCCCAATTTAATATATTGTAGATTTGGAGAGATTTGGAGCTTATGTTGTAATTATTCCTCCATTTTACTATCTAGTTGCTTTTTATTTTTTTGGTTTATTTGAAGAGGAAAGCAAATTCGTCAATTTTCATGGATGTTGGTCTAAATGGATGAAAGACGAATTTTGCTACGTGTTCGAAGGTTGAAATGTTTCATGCTAAAGAAGGATGAATAATGCTAGGACGACATTCTTCCTATGCATTGGTGGGAAAAGGAAAGGTGTAGATCACGTTTCTTGGAAGAATGTAATCTATGATGTAAACGAAAGTGTACCTGTAGCAGTTTCGAAAAAAAAAATTTACAATTCACAAGGTTGGGACTAAACATGCAAAATTCCTAATTAAAAAATTTGAATTTGGACTTTCCAATTCTTTTCGGTCCAAATCAGTATTCGTGCACGAATAAATGATTTGTTGATCAAGCCAATTACTCAATATTCATGTAAAATATTCATGTAAACCAACTATATTGTGACTATAAATGAGTCCTCATATTTAGTTGAATCAACAAGTATTTGATTGGAAGAGCTGCTTTTTACCTCCATGATTGTTATATATCTATTTCACTATATATCCATTTCTACTGAAGTATTAATTTGAAAAATTACTGTTTTTATCCATATATCATTCTAATAACGTGGTTATTAAATCATTAATTTAAACACTATAGATTCACACAAATTTTATGTACCCATCACATTCTAAATCCTTTCCTAATACGATTTTTAAATTTTTTTCAAAAAATAAAAATAAAAATTCATCACATTTAATATCAACTCTCTCACAATTCAATAATTATTTCTAGGGAAAATTGTAGCCAAGGTACTAAATTTTTCATTTATTAGCGAACTTGACCCAATCTTTCATTTGTACCATCCACGATAACAAACCTTCCAGAAAGTCTCATCTGGAGTCCAAATGGATGGTTTTCTTTAGTTTGATCATTAGATGACTAGAATAATAAAATTTGACTTATTTTAACCAAATTTCAAAAAGGAAACATTGTAAATTTATATTTTCTACCAAAAAATATAATTATAATAATAATTAAATCAAAAATTAAGAAACAAAAAACAAAACCACACCCACGCACCCTCATTTCCTTCCCCTACGAAAAAACCAAAACCACCCTCACTCGGTTGCTGATCGCCACTGCCACCTTCTCAATCTTCAACGCCAACATCACATCAAAACTAGTAGTTTCCTCAAGCAACATCGCCTCACCCACCTGCCACTACTAGCTGCCATCGCCTCAACCCCCAAACATTTATTATAGAGAGAAACCGACAAGAGTGCTCGCCTTTAAGCCCTCTATGATCAACTTTAAAGCTAATTATCATCCCGATCGAACTTTCACGCCATCACCACTATCTAACTGCCACTCCGCCATTATTTTTCCTCACCATCAACAACCTTCATTCAATAACACTACACTTACACCACAGCAATGCCAAAATCTCAAAAACAAATCTGATATCAAAATTAGTTTCAAATTTTAGATCTGAAACACAAATATGACAACTTGAAATTGAAAAATAGTATAGTAAATTATAGTAAGAAATTGAAAATAAAGTTCCCTAATCACAATTTAGGTGTTTGATTGGGAGGAGCTGTTGAGAGCTTCAGCCAAGGTTTTGGTGAAGGGTAGATGGTGGTGGCAATCGGCCTAGGTAGTGATGGTGGTCAACGACCTGGGTAAATGTAGAGGTTAGCGACTTGGGTGCGATGGCAACGATTTTGAGACAAAGGAACGGGGTTATATGCAAATGGACAAGAAAGAAGAAAGATGCTACAGATTCATGGTAGAAAATAGAGTACAAAAAAGGGCGCCATGTGTCAATAAGCAATTGGACAGTTTGAAAATTTTAAAAAAATACATCCAAATCAGTCTATTTTCTTGCTTCCTGCCTTCAACCTGTCCAAGGAGTTTAATTCAAGAAAGAAATGGTTTGCGTAGGTAGGTGGGTTGACTTTTTATCTTTTTTTTATTATTTAATTATTTTAATTTATATTACAAATGTAAATTTACCAATTTATCCTCTAACACATTAGTCAACATTTGGTTACATCATAGACTTTTGGTCAACTAATGGTCAAATTAACGGAAACCATCCATTTTGATTTCAAGTGAGAATTTTCTTGGTACAATATGAGGCGCAAATGAAAGGTTTGGGTCAATCTGCTAATAAGCGAAATGTTTGGGATTGTGGCTACAATTTTCCCTTAATTCTATAGTCCAGAAATAGTAAGATGGGATTCTAAAGCCCGTGCATATTAAAATCAAATTAAAATTTAGTCGAAGTCGACAATTAATTTTAATTTCAAAATTCACAGGACCAATAACTTTTCGATCATATGTTTCATCAATTTTTTTGTCAAAATTTAATTATAATATGTGGAGTTATGGTACAATGATGTGAAAGCAACTTAAAGGCTGACTGGATTGCTTAATTGGTCTATTAACCGAATTATTTGACCTTCACTTTGTAATTTTTAAAAATGCGTCTTCTCATAACATGACTTCTTTAATTGATCTTTTGATGCGTGAGATGATGCCAAGTGTCACCCTAATGATCATTGGATGGCTGACCTTCTGGTGATTTCTTATATACTCATCCGTCTGCCTAGGGTTTGATGGACAAAAAGTTCACTATTCACTTTCTCTCTGCCTCTCAAGATGCTTGAGACTCTTTCAAATTCTTCTTACATCTCTCAAGTGATTTGTAACGTCTAATTGAGTCGTATGTTCTTGAGTGAACTTAGATGTATCGATCGAGAGGTTTTATGATGTTATCTTGAGTGATTAATTTTGAGTCCTTTGGTTGTGTACATTACGAACGATTTCATGGTTCAATTTCTTAATACAAGTGGTTTCTTCCCGAGGCGAAAGCTCAAAAGGAGATTAGGAATTTTAGTTCTGAACCTCTTGCATTAGGGCGAAAATATTGTGTTCTTCGTTTTTTTAATTTCTGTATTTTTAGTTTACAATACAATTTTTATTGATTAAGATCTCTAATCGATAGAATCTAATCTTAACAGTAGTATTAGAGCTATTAGACGGAGGTTCTTGGTCTCCATTATAGTAGATCTGAAAGGTGACACCGATTCAGTAGTGTTTTTGCTATTTCTTGAAACCCTAATAAAGAGATCTCGTGAGATTGTTCTTGTTTTACAATTTATAGTAAAGAATACTTGCTTATACTTGAAGTCCTGTTGTAAACATGTTTAAAATTCTAGACTTGAGATGTTCTTGACAATATCTTTGTCCGGAAACCTTGTAAGTTATCTAGAATCTGAGGGTTGTCTTGATTTGAGTCAAAGATCTAGATTTAGATTCTTGCATGTGTTCTTGATTACTATATACATATTTTACTGTGACTTATGCTTGTTCTTTGTGATACCCTTCACTGATTGAATTGTTTTGTTAATAAACTGCTGTGACATTGTTGAACCATTGTTTATAAAAATGTAGATACTCTTGTGGTGTCTGTGTGATCTGCATGTACTATTAGCATTCAATTTTTTTTAAATGACTTCTACAAAATTTGAATTGGACATTTTTAATGGTAAAGGAGACTTTAGTCTTTGGTGCAAAAAAAAGAGAGCTATTTTACTTCAACAAAAATGTGCAAAAGCAATTAATGGGTCATGACCTGCTAATTTAGAAGAAAACAAGATAATTGAACTTGATGAAACTGCATGGAGCTCTATTTTTCTGCATCTATATGATAATATTCTTAGAGAAGATACATATTTAAATAAAACCATTCCTAATAAATTGTATCTTCTAAAATAATCTTTTGGTTTTAAACTGGACCTAACTTTGGATCTTGAAGTTAACATTGATAGATTCAACAGATTATCCCATGACTTAGCCAACTGTGACGAAAAACTCTTAAAAGATCAGTTGGCTGTGGTCTTATTGAACTCAACTGGTGATAAATACAAAGATGTTAAAAATGCTATTGAGTATGGGAGGGAAGCTCTAACCACATATGTGATAATAAATGCCTTAAGAAATAAAGAGTTAGAGTTAAGATTTGGAGAGAGAGAGAGAGAGACTTTATAGTGGGGAAAACTTAATGGCCAAATCCAAAACAAATCCCAAGAATGTTAACTTCAACAAGAAATTTGGACACAAAAGAAGGAACACTTTAAAGATAAAATGAAAGTAAAGACAAAAGGTAAGAAATGTTTTTACTATCAAGAAAGGGGTTATTTTATTAAAGATTGTCTCGAAAGACTTAATGATTTGACGAATAAGTCTAAAATTGATGATGGTGCAGCCTTGGCCTATAATAATGAGGTCAATATTGATGAAAACTATGTTGCAATAAACAGTCCACCTAATCAAGAATGGATTCTTGGCTCAGGTTGCACATTTCACATATGTCCAAATAAAGAGTGGCTCGCTAAGTTTGAAAATGTAAATGGAGGCTAAGTTTTAATCGGTAATTATATGACATGTCAGGTTAAGGGAATATGAACTATCACCTTAAAAGTAAAGGGTAATAATGAGCTTGTCTTGAAAAAGACAAGGTATGTACCTGACTTACAAAGAAATCTTATTTCTTTTCCTAGATGACCTGAAATATCATATCATGATCAATATGGGATACATAAAAATCTTGAGGGGCTCAAAGTTTATTATAGAAGCCCCCAAGAGACATGAACTTTACATTTTACAAACACAAAATTTTATTGATTCCACTTCAGAAGCAATTTTTGTTCAAAATGATAAGTCACAAATGTGGCATAAGAGATTAGATCATGTTAGTGACAAAGGATTGCGGATTCTGAAAAAACAAGGTACCTTTGGAGAGGATAATATTGAGAAACTCGGTTTTTGTGATTATTGCGTTTTAGCAAAGCACAATAGACTTCCATTCTTACCTGGAATGCATAAATTTGTGTCAATACTTGAATACTTGCATGTTCATCTTTGGGGACCAACTTCTGTGCCTACTCACACTGGTTTTAAGTACTTCATTTTGATTATTGATGATTACTCTAGAAAAAAGTTTGAATTTTTCTCCTAAGATCAAAATCTGACACTTTTAATGCTTTCAAAGAGTGGAAAATACTGATTGAAAATCAAACTGAAAGAAGGATTAGATTACTAAGAACAGATAATGGTTTAGAATGTTGCAATTTTGAAATTGATGAGTTCTGCAAAATGCAAGGTATATTGAGACAGAAAACTGTGACACACACCTTACAACAAAATGGCTTGGCTGAAAAAATGAATGGGACTATTCTTGAAAGAATTAGATGTATGCTCTTAAGTTCTAGTCTTCCAAAGCTATTTTGGAAGGAAGTTGCAAAAAAATGCTAGTTACTTAATCAATAGGTGTCCTGCTAGTGCTATAAAATTTAAGACTCTTGAACATGTGTGGGCTGGAAAACTATTGACCTTAGTAATCTGAAAGTCTTTGGATAAGCAGCTTTTGCACATCAGTCTAAAGGAAAGTTAGAATCTAAGGCCCTTAAATGTGTCTTCTTGGGCTATGGTGAAGGAGTTAAAGGGTATAGGCTATGAATTAAGGAAACCAAAGGGTATGAGATCATTATAAGTAGAAATGTGGTGTTTCATGTGAATGATTTTCCTCGTTTAAATGGGGAGGGAAAACAAGACACCTTAAATCAGAACAAAAATGTAGAAAGGGAAACTGAAATTGAGATGGGGCAGGTTGGAGATGAAACTGAACAATCGGAAGCTCAAAGCCTCAAAGTAAAAATGAAAATAATGACACTTGGTGACGAAGGTTATGAACTTGAAATTGAGAATGATTTGGGAGCAAATCAACCCTTAAGTAATTACCTTCTTGCTAAAGATAGACAAAGAATAGAAATAAGACCCCCTGTCAAGTTTGATGATGAACAAACTTGAGTCCTTTGAAGATACTATAAGTAGTATGGATTCCAAGTATTGGCTAGCTGCCATGCATGATGAGATGAAATCCCTTAAAAAGAATAAGACTTGGATTTTGGAGAAAAGGCCTGAAGGAAAGGGAGTTATAGACTGTAAATGAATCTTTAAAATTAAAAGGAGGGAAAATGACATTAAATACAAGGCCAGACTTATAGCCAATCGCTTTTATTTAAAATTATATTTTTATTTAATTTTACATATGACTATTTAAGTAATAAGATTAAAAAGATAAGATAATTATCTTTCTAAAGTTGATATTATTATTATTATTATTATTATTATTATTATTATTATTATTATTATTATTATTATTGTTGTTGTTGTTGTTATTAGAATTAAAATTTATTGTATAACAAATGGACAAATATGTCCTTAAAAAAATTGGTGCAAAGGGGAAGAGAGTGGTAAAAATGTACCAAAATGGTGCAATGGGTTGGAGGAGATTGGCACCAAAAATTTGGTGTACTTTGATGAATTATGGTGCAATGGTGATGTGATTGGAAATGCTCTGAGGATTTGTTCCTTGAGTCAATATGCGGGTCATCCGCCCCTTGTAATGTTCAATATCACATTGATTTGGTTCCAGGTGCAGTTCCACCGAATCGCCCACATTACAGTACGAGTCCAACATCGTATGAAGAGTTGCATCGACCGGTAGAAGAGTCGCTCGTGGCCATATTCACAAAAGCCATAGCAAGCTCCTAGTGCCAACTCGGCGACCTCATAGCTGAGTTAGTGGTAACAGTATTACGACCTCATCAAGCCTTTCGCGCTCTCCAACATCCCCAGTACTTTAATGCCGCTACAGAAGCTTATTAGCAAGCTTTAAAAAGGGTTTTGAGGTATTTCAACGGTACGATTGCTCTTCGTGTTAACTATCTAAATCCAAGTGCCTTGGCCAAGTCTAAAATTATTTGGCTGCGGCAAATACTGTCAGAGTTAGCAGTTCATTTATCTCAGAAGTCTATCGTGAACATATGGGAGCGAAATTCTTGGCAACAAATCCAGTTTTTCATCCCGGTGCGAAGCGCATCAAGATTGAGGGAGGATATTAGAGTTGTCAAAATCTACAGATTACAACTTGTAATATTTTTTGACTTAATTCCTCGATTTCTACTGTCTAGCATTTATGAATCCAAATCTGAACTTGATGTGAACAATATTAATGATGAAAAGAAGCAAAAAACTTTCATATTGCAGTTGGTAATTAACGCAGAAAATTTTCCTTAATTGAGGTCAACGATAAGCATTATTTTGTAGATTATACTTTCGAAATTAAATAAAAATTAGATAATTCGACCTGCTAATTTATAGGAAACAACCACAAGGATGCTACAAATATCTAGAAAAGTTTTTGTGCCTAGTATGAGTTGTGGAGGTTCACTTGGTGGCTGTTCAAAGTTTTTGTCACATGATTCAGCCTCTTTCGACATGGCATCTGCTTTTGATGGCAGATTTTGATAGTTTCCAGAGTCGACAGATTGCTTCCAATCTACAAGATCTTCCATGATACGAACATAATTCTCCACGCACGAACGACATCTCTCCTTCTGGAGATAATTTTTTACTTGTTTTTCACACAATTGAGCTATGTCATTCACTAAAAATGCCGTAACACGTGCTACGAAAGTTAATGATTGGGCTATTTGGCTAAGGTTTTTTCCCTCGTCTCCTCTTAATTCATACAAACACTCGGAGATATTTCGTGTTTTCGAGCATATTTCACTAACCAAATCAGAAGCTTTCATGTCGGTTTCTGCAGATGTGAATTGGAAATAAAGACAGGTTACTGAAACGAGAATGAACAAAAACAAGCAGGGAGAAGAAAATGCCATTTCACGTTTTAGTTTAATTTGTGTCATGACTCCTAATTCTTTGTGGTGCAATATATATGAGTAGGGTGCATATATGCACCAGATCAAATTTTTGATTACTTGAATATTTGCGAGTTATAAGGATAAATGAATTAGATATCAAGAATCGAAATCATGCATAATGGATTCATAGCTGTGGAATTGACCTTTGTAAATCTAGCACAAATGGTATTTAACACTAGTCTAGTTGTCAAGATATATAACATGAAGTGATATATTCAAGAATAATGCTATTCGCTCACTATCACATTCGTTCTATGTGGTACACATGTGTCTATTAGTAATTTGATGCGTGAGACCAAATAAAAAACTAACACATTAATGAATCAAATCACAAATCGCCATGTAAGATGCAACGTAGGCGACTACCTCAATGAGCGACTATAGATAACATTACTCTATATTCAATTAAATGTATGGACAAGACCAATCTATTGGCCCTATTATACGTTAAACACAATAAATGCTATTAATAGCATTAATCTTGTAGATCTGGCGCCCAAAATTTCTGTCTTTGGAATGGTAACCAACCGGTATTATAGCAAATTCTTGTAATTTTCCTATTACAAATTATGTGAATCATATGTTGGGGAAAAAAATGGGTTTTACGATTGTAAAATGGTCAAATTTGAGCCTAAATTTAAGTAGAACCTGTAATCCAAAATTTACCAGACCAAGAATTTTCATGTTATACTCTACGACAAGATTAACATGATATATATATTTTGTCAAAAACCATTAAGTTTTGTATCTAATATTTTGATTCAGTTGACCACTTTGAACTTTATATAGAAGAATCTGATTATATTGCCATAACTTATCCTACATAGAAAAACATGAAAACTTTTATTGGTTTGAATAGTGAAAGTTTGGCCATTGCATAAGGATTTCAAGGAATATCAGTGGTCTTTGGAAAAGGGAAAATTTGAAGTGGAAATTATGTGCTACCCAATATTTAAAGATCAATATTCTAAAAAAATAGGGTCAGAGTTTCATTATTCACAAATCAAATATTGTTGTAAATGGCAAGATTATTAAGATTTATTAGTAAATGACAATTTTACTCATACAGCCCTAAAAATTATTATCATTGTATTCTTGATTCTTACCTATAAATATAGTGCTCTGATTCTTAATAAAATGCATACAAATCTATTAACTTCTCTTTATTTTTTTTTCTCTTTTCTCTCTTTATATAACTCGTTATCAGCACTGTTGACCTCGATAATTGGATCCTCCACGTGGCCAATCGATAGCCACTCCACGTATTCCTCCATGCGCACAATCAACGCACGATCAGATATACACGACCGAGACCAGCGGGGGTGACGACGACCGTATACGCTCCAACAGTCAAGTTAAACTCAGGTGATCGGAATAGTATCAAGGTTGTGCAAAATAGTGGGAAAGAGAATATATATTTGCTTGCCATGGAGCGCTAAATAAGAAAAATTTCATTAACTTTATCTCTTGCTAAGCCTTGGGTATTTATAGGTGAGAAGAGTCGTTGGATGTGAGACACGTGTATACATCTGAACGATATGAGGCGTCTGCTCATAGGCGTCAATCAGCCTCGTCTGTAGAGCGGGCGGGTAGTTACTTCTCCCAAGTTGAGTTGACATAAAGTTGATAGGTCACATCAACTAACCTCATGAAGACGTCAAATCACTTTAAACCTTAGGGGCAGAAAAGATTTTGACAAAGATCTCATTCTGAAATCGACAGCGGATCCTCAGACTGAGGTCCACGAGGATCATTTCGCCTTGGCTTCAGGGGGATAGGGTGCTTCGGCCAGTCATGCAGAATTACATATGTCTTGTAGTGTGATAGAAGATCATCTCAATTGGAACCACTTCATATAAGCGTTCCAGACCTCGCCTGATGTGGTGGTGGACTTTTCGAAGTTGAACCACTTCATATGAGTGTTCCATATCTCACCTGATGTGGGTTCAGTTAGGGACGTAACAGTGGTCTCCCAAGTCCAGGTATGAATATTTATATCATGGGTGGACTTGTCTTCCCGATCGGGTATATGCGCCTTGGGATGGGAATCGTGATTTGTGAGAACTTGAGGGTCAATTTTCTGTGTTCACCGAAGCGTTGATCATTGGTAGATGCGCTAAATCTTCACCACTGTGTGAGGGAAAAAATTTACGCGAGGTCGAGGTGTTGACGAGCTAGACGATGTGTGGGGAGATTGTCAATGCAACGACCGAGGAGATGACCCACAGGGGACTCGGCGTCAGGTGCGTCTCAGTTTTGTAAAGTTGAGTGAAGAGCTCATCTCCCATCGGTACGCTGATCCACAGAGGACGACGCATTGGGAGATGGCTAAAACTTTGTAAAGCTTAGGAGGGAGTGCAGTGACTGAGCCGATAACCCACAGGGAACTCCACGTCAGGTGCACCTAAGTTTTGTAAAGTTGAGTAACGAGCTCATCTGCCACCGGTGCACTGACCCATACGGGACAACGCGTTGGGAGATGGCTAAAACTTTGTAAAGTTTAGGAGGGAGNGAGCTCATCTGCCACCGGTGCACTGACCCATACGGGACAACGCGTTGGGAGATGGCTAAAACTTTGTAAAGTTTAGGAGGGAGCGCAGCGACTGAGGCAATGACCCACAGGGGACTCCACTTCAGGTGCGCCTAAGTTTTGTAAAGTTGAGTGAGGAGCTTATATGTACCGGTGCGCTGACCCACAGGGGACGACGCGTTGGAAGATGGCTAAAACTTTGTAAAGTTTAGGAGGGAGCGCAGCGACCGAGGCGATAACCCACAGGGGACTCCTCGTCAAGTACGCCTAAGCTTTGTAAAGTTGAGTGAAGAGCTCATCTGCCACCGGTGCGCTGACCCACAAGGGATGACGCGTTGGGAGATGGCTAAAACTTTGTAAAGCTTAGGAGCGAGCGCAGCGATCGAAGCAATGACCCACAGGGGACTCCACGTCAGGTACGCCTAAACTTTGTAAGGTTGAGTGAGGAGCTCGATCCGAGGCGGACGTGTCTGACGTTAAATGATTTGACAGCTGCTGTGTATTTCCAAGGTGACAGTTGGATGCAACGCCCATTCCCCTAAAAGGCTGCTGTGGCTACTTATTGTTGACGGTTGGTGGTGATCGAGGTGACGTGTTATATGTGAGTGTGAGGATCACAACAAGATCTTAGCCGTAGATCAAATCTGGTGTTTCATTTCAACGGCCTAGATTGATGGTGCGACGGACAGCCTAGATTAATTGCATTTGAATTTAACGGTGGGAGATTAGTTGGAGTGCTCTATAAAAAGAGGAGTTGAGCACTTTTTGAGTTTTTTACTCTTGCAAAAATAGAAAACTCCATTGCTCTCAAATCTCTTTGCGATTTTCGGCGTTCGTCAAGCATTTTCGGCGAGAACTTTGGTTTTCCGACAACCACGCACCACTTTTTGACCATTTTCGACTGGGGAGCACTCAAACTCGTAAGTTTTAGTAACTATTTTGAGATTTTTTCTTTCTGAAAATGGCCTCCGAGGGTAATGCTAGTTCGAGAAGGGGGCTAGAGTTCTTACGGATGGATAAGCCCATTGTGGCGACCTCATCCGAAGTAGCCGAGGCGATACTAGGGAGAGAATATTTGGAAGAGGCCAGATAGCCCAGTAGATATCTCTGTGCATTGGGGGCGTCGAATTACCCCTCCAAGCTAAAGGAGGTCGACCTAAAAAGACTTAGGACCGAATATAGGATACCTGATAGCGTAGACCTGATCCTACCCGAGCCTTCCGAGAGGGTCTGCTACCCTAGGCCAGGGCGTGTAGCGATAAGCGAGGTGATCTTTAGGGCTGGCCATAGGCTTCCAATTCACCCATTTTCCAGATGGTGCTTAGGTCTTACGGCTTAGCACCGACCCAACTGAATTCGAACTCTTGGAGCCAGATGGTGGGCTCCTGGATGTTATGGAAAGAGGCGTCACTAGAAGTGGAGATGCCCTTCTCAATTTTTCAGACCCTCTATATTCCGAAAGTAACAGCCGGGGGGGGGAGGATAAGACTAAGGGCTGGTATTACCTGACCTCTTGGGGTTTCCACACTCCATTCGTGCTCGATTTGCTGAGCTCCATCAAGGAGTGGAAGAGCTCGTGGTGCTAGGCTATCGGGAGATGGGACACAATGGAGAGGGACCCCCTGACACTTCTTACGGTCCCCACGAAGTACTCGACACTTAGTGAGTATTGTAGCTATATTTCTTTTTTATTCTCTTCGGTTCGAATTATAACTAACACTCGTATTCATTTTTTGAAGGCACTCTTCTTCATTGCGAGCTATCTTCAAACAATTTCGAGATCATCTGCATGATCTATCAACTGCCTCCAAAGAAGAGGTCGTTCCATCGACTGATCAGAAAGAACCTTCATTTTGTGACACACGACCTGATGGTCTCACAAGGTAATGTCTCGAAGCGAATACCTTTGAATATTTTCGAGTCGTTTACACTTGTACTAATTTACTTGTTTCTTGCAGATAACTTCAATAAGAAGATGCCTCTCTGGCCCGACTTCAAAACAATACAGAAGATGATGGCCTAAGCGAGGACCTTGAAGACCTCCTCCTCCTCTTACAAGAAGTAGATGGAGGACATAGTAGATGCCAGCAAGAGGCTCCCGCCTCCGACAGAGGAGGAGGTGCTTAAGGATCCAGAGGCTAATCTGCTTCGGAAGGGGAAGAAACCTCAGCCCCTTTGAAGCGGCCAACGTTTGCAAGGCTACCCCCTATTCTGAGGCAAACCACAATTCCTACCAGGGTGGCCATTCCGGAGAGAACGTCCATGCCATCAGAGGCTCCACCTGCCCCGGCCAAGACGCCAGTTGCTACCATCTCTCTTGCCTAGGTACCGAGGAGCCTAAGAAGAAAAGAGCCCATCCCTCAAAGGAGGTAGACTTTCTGGGCTCGAACTTCGAGGAGCTAGTTAAAGAAGTACTGGAGGCTCTCCTCCCAGAAACGGCTGCAGTGGCGATGGTCCACAATAAGTATTGGATTGAAGAGTGGATGGACCACACCACCTCTTGCACAGCCGAGGACTTGGTGGCGGCCAATAGTGCCTACGTGGCCTGGGCTCTGAGCACCAGCATCCAACTCGAAGGTTTGGTGAAGGACCTCAACTCCAAGAAGGAGGACCTTGTCAAGCGCTTCGAGGAGGAGATGCAACATGGGGACAAAGTGAGGGAGGCTTGGGCCAATGCTGCGGAGGAAGAGAAAAGGAGGACGGAGGCTGAGACCCAGCTGATGGTTGCTGCAGGAAAAATAGAGCGACTGAAAAAGGAGCTGTATGAAGTGGAATGTCAGGTGGCTGCCTTGACCCGAAGTGTAGATCATGCCAACGAGCACCACCGGCTCGCCACGGAGGCTCTGGAGACCTCCAATAAAGAGAAAGCTGAGCTAAGGTAGAGGACGGAGGCCCAGTCTGAGGAAATTGCCTCCCTGAAGGAGGAACTAAAGTCGACAAGGGAAGTGGCTGTTCAAAATTTCATTGACCACTTCGAGGAACATCCCCTGTACGACGACTTTGCAAATTTCTGGGCCTCCTGGACTGCCCAAGGCATATTGGGTCGGCTAAAAAAGGTCCACCCTACTTTGGACATCTCCTCTTTAGAGGTAGAGTTCGAGGGACCTACTGAAAGCCGGCCTGATAGGTTGGCAGAGGACACTCCAGCAGCTCCCGGGGCTGGCAGGGCAGAGGCTGGCGGGGAGGAGCCTCCCGTGAGTAGGCTTACTTTGTAATGGCTTCGACCTCTTGTAAATTTGAAGTGAATGAAATGAAAAAAAAAGATACCAAGTGTTATTGCTTCTACTTTCTTATCGTATTAATCCGTTTACGCATATATGAATGACAAACTTTTAAGACTAAGCATCTCTTAACAACAATCAGAAGATCGGACCACTTAAGTAATCATACTAAGGGATTGATGTAACAATTTGATAACCAATGTGACAAAGAACTGAAGTATCAATACTTAAAAAGTTACGTTATCCATTACCAAGGCATTTTCAGCGCTCAGTAAGATAGGAAAATTACAAATGAGATTGGATCGGGACACGCACTTATCAGACAACATCGAGATCGGATCAGAACAAAAACCCATCACTGATAATATTTCCTTAAGTGTTTGATGTTCCATTGATGAGGTAGTGCCTTCTTTGCCATGTCTTCAATTTCGAAAGTGCCAATTCAGGATTCCTTGCGGATGCGGTAAGGACCCTTCCGGTTCAGTCCAAACACTTCTGACCCGGTTAACTTTGATGATTGGAAGACCCTCTTGAGGATGAGGTCCCCCAGGCGAAGAGTTCGGCTTCTGACCATAAAATTATAATAGCGGGTCATCTTCTTATGATACTTTGCCAAATTCACCTGGGAGGTATCCCTCCTTTCTTCAAGGAGGTAGAGTTCATTCACCCGAGCCTCGTCGCTACTGATCTCGTTGAAGTGTATTCGACGGTATCATGGGACACCAACCTCGACCGAGCTCATGGCCTCGGCCCTGTAGGTTATAGAGAATGGTGTTTCCCTAGTGGCAGTTCGGTTTGTGGTTCGGATTACCCAGAGGACGTGGGGAAGTTCATCGACCCAAGCCCCTTTAGATGTGTCAAGCGTCCTTTTCAGGGTATGCTTGATGGTTTTGTTTACTGCCTCAACTTATCCATTTGCTTGCGGGTGATGAAGCATTGAGAAATCTTTTTTTATCCCCAATTCGTCGCACAATTCCCGCATTTTCCTGTCGTTGAACTGTCTCCCATTGTTGGACACTAAGGAGTGGAGAATACTAAACCTGCAAATGATATTCTTCCAGACAAATTTTGTAGTATTTGCCTCGGTAATCTTTGCAAGAAGTTCAGTCTCGACCCACTTGGTAAAGTAGTCAATGGCGACAATGGTGAAGGTCGCGCTTCCTCTTCCTTTAGGGAGTGGACCAATGAAGTCGATGCCCCACTTGGCGAATGGCCAGGGGCTGGTTACCACAGAGAGGTTCTGAGAAGACTGCCTTTGAACATTCGAGAAGTGCTGGCACTTGTCACATTTCTGAACAAACTAGCAAGCATCCCCTTTCAGGGTCACCCAGAAGTAGCCTTGACGGAGAACCTTATGTACCAGGGCCACTCCTCCGGAGTGATTTCCACAGATTTCCTCATGAATTTCCCTAAGTATATATGTGGCCTCTTCGCCTCCCATACATCTGAGAAGTGGTGAGGTGAAGCCTCTTTTATAGAGCATATCCTCTTTCAGGACGAAGTGCGCAGCCCTTCTCCTCAACTTCCTTGCCTCGCTTCTGGAAATAGGTAGTGTCTGATCCTTTAGATAGGCGATGATGTGTTGCATCCATAATGGGGTGCCTTCTATCCAAAGTACCTCTTCTCTTCCGAAAATGGAAGGCTTCGCCAAGTGTTCAATAGGGACAACTTTTAATAACTCAGAATCCTTGCTATTGGCCAATTTTGAGAAGGTGTCTGTATGTGCATTCTCTAGGCGTGGGACTTGAATTAGTTCAAACCTTTCAAACTGGGGGACTAGGTCCAGAACCAATTTCAAATATGCGACCATGCCGTTGTCTTTGGCCGCAAAGCTTCCACTGACATGATTCACTATCAGCTGAGAATCACTGCTGGCCATCAACTTTCTGACCTGCATTTCTCTTGCCAGTCTAAGGCTCGCTAGAAGGGTTTTGTATTCGACAGCGTTGTTCGAGGCTTTGAAGCTAAACCTTACTGTGCAATTTAGCTTGTGACCCTCTAGGCTTTCCAAAACTATTCCTGCCCCGGAGCCTGCCTCTCCTGAGGATCCATCTACGAACAATTTTCAGGTTGGGGGTTTGGCTAGTTCCATTATTGCCTCCATTTTCGAGGCTTCGGCAAACTCAACCACAAAATCTGCAAGAGCCTGGCCCTTTATAGCACGCCGAGGTCAAAATAATATGTGGAACTCGCTCAGCTCGATTGCCCATTTTAGTAGGCGCCCTGATGCATCTGTTCTCTACAGCACCTGCTTCAATGGGAAGTTGGTAAGAACGTCAATCGAGTGGGCCTGGAAGTATGGCCTCAGTTTCCTTGAGGCTGTGATGAGGGTAAGTGCCAATTTCTCTATGTCTGGGTATCATGTTTCAGCTGGGAGGAGTGATTTGCTAATGTAGTATACTGGCAACTATCGCTCATTTTCTTCTCTGACTAGAACAGCGCTAACCGCCACGTCCGATACTGTCAAATACAGCAGCAGAGACTCCTTTAGTTGAGGTTTTGACAAAAGAGGTGCCTCTTCGAGGTGCTTTTTCAGCCCCTGGAAGGCTTCTTCGCACTCAGAAGCCCATTGGAACTTCTTTCCTTGCTTAAGTACCTTGAAGAAGGGTAAGTTCTTATCAGTGGCCCTGGAGATAAAGTGACTGAATGCGGCTATTTGACCATTGAGGCTTTGGACCTCCTTTGGTTCTGAGGTGATCTCATTTCCAGCAAGGTCGTTATCTTTACTGGATTGGCTTCAATTCCTCTTTGGTTAACAATATACCCCAAGAACTGACCCAAAATCACCCCAAAGGTGCACTTGAGGAGATTCAACTTCATCTTATATTTTCTAAGCATCTGAAAGATTTAGACGAGGTGACTTACGTGTTTGCTTGCTTGGAGGCTTTTGACTGGCATGTCATCCACGTAGACCTCCATGGTTCTGCCAATTAGTTCGGCCAACATCATGTTGACCATCTCTGATATGTGGCTTCGACATTTTTCAATCCAAAGGGCATGTCTTTGTAGCAGTAGAGTTCTCTGTCTGTGATGAATAAAGTAGCTTCCTCGTCAGGTCGAAACATGGGTATCTGATTGTACCCTGAATATGTATCCATGAACCTCAACAGTTCATGTCCAGCAGTGGAATCCACAAGTTGGTCTATTCTTGAAAGTGGGAAGCTGTCTTTAGGGCACGCCTTATTCAAGTTGGTAAAGTCTACGCACACCCTCCACTTCTCACTGGGTTTTTTCATCAGGACCGGGTTGGATATCTACTTCGAGTAGATGGCTTCCCTTATGAAACCACCACGGCTAAGCTTGCCTATTTCCTCTTTGAGAGCCTCGTACATTTCTGGGTTGAGGGCACGTCTTTTCTGCCGATGAGGGGTACAGGAGGAGTTGATGTTAAGATGGTGACAACTGATCCTTGGATCTATCCCCCACCATGCCCTCATGCTTCCAAGCGAAGACATCCAAGTTTCTTTTCAGGAAGCTTACCATCTCCTCTTTGACTTCAGGGGGCAGTGCCTTTCCTATTCGCAAGACCTGACTGGGGTCCTCTGGGTTGCAGAGAAAGTCTCTAGTTCTTCCATTGGGGTTGCATTTGGTTCAGAGTCAATTATCTGGGGATCTAACTCATCAAGAGGGTGTCCTTGTTCAGGGGCCTCTTCCATGTTGACGTCTTCTTCCTGTTGAAGGTATGCCCTTGTTCAGGAGCGTCGAGCATTTCCACGTCCATACTGGCTTCATTAGCATCTTCAATTATCATCACGTTAACAATTCGGGGCTCCGACTTTCTCAGAGAGTTCAAATAACATGCCCTAGAGCCCATTTGGTCACCTCAGAACATAGCAATCCCATATTCAGTTGAGAATTTCATACACAAGAAGTGGATGGAAGTGACGGCCCAAAGATCTTTCAAAGCGGGTCTGCCCAATACTCCATGATAAGCCGATCTGTGGTCTACCACTAAGAATTCCATAAAGTGTTGGGCTACTAGGGGTGCTGACCCCATCTCGACGGGTAGAGTGATCCGCCCTCGTGGGACGATGCTGTCTCCAGTAAATTCGAATAGTGGGTCGGTCATGGGGATCAAACCATATTCAATTTGCATTTTGTCGAAGGTGGAGCCGAACAGTATGTTCACCGAACTTCCATTGTTGATAAGCATACGTTTGAGTTCGTTTCTAGCCACTACGGCTCTTACAACCAATGCGTCACAATAGGGGTGGTGAACTCCATTTGCATCTTCTTGGGAGAAGGTGATTGGGGCCATCTTATCAACCACTTGTGACTCACTAACAATGTAGGTAATCATTGACGGGTCATTTGCTTCCCTTGTGTAATTCCTTTGGGCGTTCCTGATGTTGCCACCAATGTGAAGTCCCCTAATGATCGTGTTGATCTCCTTGATGACTTGGCTCCCAGAGAATGGGGCCTTATCTCTCTGTCTATACTGACCTCGGTCTCTTGATTCTCTTCTCCGAGGTGATTGCTCTCTATGTCCTCTCTCTCCCTTGTTCGGAGAGGCGGATCTACGAGTATATTCACTCCTGCTGGAAGAGTGTGGGTTGCTTCGATCAGGGCGTCGATTGGCGTCTCGACATTCACTAGTGTCATGCCCATAGAGTTGGTAGAAAGTGCAAAACCTCGCCCCTTCCAAGGGCCTGTTTGACCTTTTTTTCTTCATCTTCTTCTTACTATCAGCTCTTTCGGATGGTCCTGCTTCGCCAGGAGTATTCTCGTATGCCAATACCGGCACCGCATTCAATGTGGTGGAAGCCAGTGCCTGTCCGGAGGTGGGAGCTATTGCATGACTTTCTTGAGTCTACTACTGAGTGACGAGGTGTGCTGCGAGTCCTCGACCTACCT
>NC_036258.1:6519255-6565501 GCF_002742605.1 Olea europaea var. sylvestris | reverse complement strand
CTCATCTGTGTCATGTACTTGGTGAGGTACTTCTCCGAGTCCCCCTTTCCTTTATACTTGAGGATCTTAGGGGGTATAAAGTTCGTCGACATCCGTCGGATCTCCCTTGACCTTGAAAAATGGAGGTTACATCATCATCATCGATCTCATAAGATCGACAGGGCCCATCTGACCCTTCATTATCTTGAATATCCTGCGGAGGTGGAGGTGGAGGTGCTTCTCCTCGACTTTCCCAATCGACTAGGTTCCTTCTATCTCTCCTATTTCTAGGAGGAGGTGCATGTTCTTGTTCTTGGTCTTTTCGAACTGATCTTTGCACTGAGCGGGCCCTATTACTAGGGTCCTGTCCTGTTCGGTCGAAGACGCTTACTGATCTTTGTTCCTCATATTCTTGAGGAAAATTGTCCCTTAGCTGTGGTTCCGCTGACTGGCTTCCCTGCACATAAGATGTGGCTTCCGCGCCCACTTCTCTTTTGAGGGGGCGTTCTCTGTGCCGGCTCATATGGCCTTGGGAACGAGATACAGGGGCTTCCTGCACTAGGTAAGATCCTTGGGGCATTTAATAGTCCTGATGACCTTGGGCTTGCATGAGAACATGCATCGCTATATTCTGAGATGCGATGTCTCTCATGCCCGCCGCTATTTGAGCCATCCCTTTAGTGAGCATGACTGTTCTTGTACCTCGGTGATATCGGTGAATGGGTCTCTGGTGAGTGACATTGTTATGGAGCACCTCTTCTTCAGAAGCCTCTCTCATGGGATTGTCATCTTCATGGCTGGAACTCATTCTATCTTCTTTTTCAAGGGTGATAAGAATTTAGGATATAACTTGGCTTTGTTCTTTTTTAAGAACGTGCCCTTTTCAGGGTAAGCTGTTAGTTTTCCAGTGTTTTCTCCAATGGAGAATGTAGAACTTTGAACGGGAAGATTCCCACAGACGGCGCCAATCTGTTGGCCTCGAAAATTAGACCCCCCACGTGGCCAATCGATAGCCACTCCACGTATTCCTCCCTGCGCACAATCAACGCACGGTCAGATGCACATGGTTAGGACTGGCGGGGGTGGTGGCGACCGTATACACTCCGACGGTCAAGTTAGGCTCAAGTGATCGGAATAGTACCAAGGTTGTGCAAAATAATGGGGAGAAGAATATATATTTGCTTGCTATGGAGTGCTAAATAAGAAGAATTTTATTACCTTTGCCTATTGCCAAACCTTGGGTATTTATAGGTGAGGAGAGCCGTTGGATGTGAGACACGTGTATACATCTAACGATATGAGGCGTCTGCTCATAGGCGTCAATTAGCTGCGTCTGTAGAGCGGGCGGGTAATTACTTCTCCCGAGTTGAGTTGACATAAAGTTGATAGGTCACATCAACTAGTCTCATGGAGACGTCAAATCACTTTAAACCTTATTGGCATAAAAGATCTTGACTAAAATCTCATTATGAAATCGGCAGTGGATCCTCAGGCTGAGGTCCACGGGGATCATTTCGCCTCGGATTCAGGGGGGATAGGGCACTTCGGCCAGTCATGCAGAATTATCTATGCCTTGTAGTGTGATAGCAGATCATCTCAATTGGAACCACTTAGAAGAACCACTTCGTATGAGCGTTCCACACTTCGCCCGATGTGGTGGAGGACTTTGCGAAGTGAAACCACTTCGTATGAACTTTCCATACCTTGCCTGATGTGGGTTCAGTTAGGGGCGTAACAAGCACAATATATATATATAAGTTTATTCAAGTTCCAAGATAGCTCTTATGCACATGAACACTGTCATTCTTTGAAAACAATTGGATATGCTAATGTACATAATAGTAAAGAGGACTTGCATTCTTCTTCGTGAAGAATTGACTCTTATTCTTGAAAGAAGAGTTGGTAAATGAGTTGGTTTAGCAGGAGATCCATATCTGTTCTATGATTGGACAATTTCTTACATACCTGTATCCCCTCTTTGGAATAAACAACAACTACAACAAAAAAGCTTTTTGCAACGTTCAAAAAACGTTGCTGTAGAACTTTTGCAACGTTTGGACGTATGTTGCAAATCTCAGTGTCGTCATAGAGCATAAAAATACAACAACATTTTTTAAACGTTGCCATAGATATCAAAAAATGTGGCTGTAGATACTTACCGCAACATTTTTTAAATGTTGCGGTAGACACCTACGGTCACCTACGGCAACGTTTAAAAGCCGTAGGTTTCGCAACAGCTTTTTTTTTGTACAGTAATTTCTGTAAATTGACTCGTAAAATTGAAAGTGTCAAATTTTGTAATTACATAAAAATTGATAATTTCATTACATATTTTTAAATACATGTGCAAGGCAGTGCTATAGTATAGTTGGCTACTTAATAGCGTAGATACACAAAAAAATTTATTTGCGTTAAGCATTAGTTACATAAGATTTAAGCCCTTGAATACACAAAAGATAGGAATTCCTTTCAGCATTGTAACACTCCTCTTCATTAGAACCTTTCTCTTCATTAGAAATATAGCTCCAACTCTATCACTCATTTGGGTAGAATTTCCTTAACGAACAATATAGAAAAGTTCGTATTTGGAAATTTATAGTTTTTGAATTTAGGAATGATAAAGAGAGAGGGGAAGAGAGAGATATACCTGGACATTGTCTAATATGAAGAATTTCGTTAAGGACCTTGGGAAGATCAATATATATATACATACATACATATAAATATATATATATATATTGAGAATAACTCACGTTGACTAATCATATACAAATTTGTATATATATATATACAAATTCCCACGTTGACTAATCATATATTCATATTTACAGAATAACTCAACCAAGGCTGTAATTGAGATTTTGAGACCTAAGCCGAACTTTTAAGTTGGGTATTTATGTAGTTAAGGAAAGGCCTGTGGTCTCTTGAAGAAGATGAAAAACTTATAAAGCACACTAAATATGGACGATTTTGGAGTTCTGTCCCTAAACTAGCTGGTAATAACTTTATTTTTCGCCAGCCATTTTCGATTTTATTTTCGTGTTTTTCGTTTCTGATCACACTATTGTGTGATAATCTTGAAGGGCTTCAATGGTGTGGAAAGAGCTGCAGGTTAAGGAGGATTAATTACTTAAGGCCTGATTTGAAAAGAGGGACAGATCGCAACTAAAAAAGATTAAGAGCCTAAGGAATTTCTATCACTATCATACATCTTCCTCTGGAATTTGGTAAGGCAGAAAGTATTGGTTGATTTGAAAATGGAAGGATAAAAAATGAAAGGGCAGTAATTTTTGTTGTTTGTATGGAATGAAAAGTGGGAGGAAAAGAACAATTATTTTTCATCTCTAATATTTTCTTCTTTTCCTCTCATTTTCCACCCCTATTCCCAGCCAAAGGAAGGACAATAGTTTTGTCTCCTTAAAGGACAGAAAATCCATATTGCAATTATCTGTCTCTCCTCGTTTTCTATCCTTTCATCCATGCATAGCCTTAATATAAATCTGGCAAAATATACTGCAAATAACAGCCAAATAAAGCGGAGTACAATCTATTAACAAGAAGAGAAACACCACTTAATATATATGCTCGTGGCAATGACTAAAGTCTAATAAACACAAAAAACTGCAGGATACAATGTCGATTTTTCTTTGTTTGGCATACAAGCTTAAAGCATTCACTAAAGAAGCATAATTTTATAAATGAAACTACAATTCCACTCAATTAACTGAATGATTCATAAAAGTAGAGTATAAACTAATGCCATATCAAGAGACTTACAGCATATCTAGGAATGTTAACTTTCTTTGTATCACGGCTATCGCCAAAGGCATTATCGTGCTGCAGAAGAAAGAGAGAGGGGGGGATTCAAACATGAGACATAAACATAAAAAATTGCACTACCGATGGTTTTGGTATGAAAAGAAAATCATATATATAGAGGCAGCACAAGGGATGAACAGCACAAATACAATCACCTGAGTTATTAATGACAACAATAGGCACAAATGCATGATCTTTCACAATCTGCCAAAACTTGGGACTCTTGTCCGGTTGCACAGACCAACAATGATCAATCAACGCCCTCATGGCAAGGGGACAATAATCAGGGATAGCAGGTTTCAAATTCTGAAAGAACCCAAACAGAGTTTGATTTAAAAATTAAATAGCACTAAAATACATATTTTGAATTTTGTAACAAACGGGGGGAATGAGAAGTTGCTCATGTATCACTATAATATCCAACAAATAATTCAACCCCATGGCTTCCATGAATATCCACCACATTAACCAAATCCATAAGCAGCACCCGAGTACTCTTATTTTAATAAATTTCAGCTGAAGGTGTATCAAACATGACTCTTGCTGTGAATCACTCGTCTCTATACTTAAAAATCCTGGCATCACTATGTAATCCTTGTATTGTTCATATATTTCATTTCCAAGGAAAAAGGCATAAACTTAATAATACCATCTAAAGTACGGACAAAAATAACAAAAAGCGGGAGCTAACAACTACTGAAATGAACTAGTAAGCCCAAATAATTGACAAAATCACTCATAGAAAAAAAGCCCATCTTTAAAACATGACCCAGCAAATTAGAGTTTTAAACCATAAAAAACCTGCACCAATTTGAAGTACGAACGTTTCAAATGAAAAGGGCATTCCACGACAATAGTATTTAAATATAACAGATAGACAAATGAAATAACAAAAACCTTACCTTGTTCACTACAGTAACAAAATGACCCTCTGTCTATTATATATAAAAGAGTAACCAGCATTGAAAGCAATAGCCAATAATAGAAATGGGATAAAGAGGTAGGAGGGAGGTAACCAGCAGCGAGTGGCAAAGAAATTGGAAGGCAAAAGCCCTCTCAGTGAACGAGACATGGAAAGCCCAGATGAGATAAGAGAGAGGCTGCAAGAGACGTGATAGGGTTAGGGATTTGTAAAGTAGGGAAATGAAGTATTTGAGTAGGGATGCGAAAAGCCTTAAGAAATGAAAGTAGAAAAATAAAAATTCCAGAGAGAAATAGAAAAAATTTAGTGGGAAATGAAAATTTAAGAGGAAAATTGCGTGGAGTTTAGAAAAATGGTAACTATTAATATATATATATTTTTTACTTAAAAGTTTATCAACAAATTTTCTACATTGGTAATTATTTTATTTTATTCTTTTTTTTTTAGTTTCCAACAGAAATATCCATCAGTCAATTCGTTAGCAAATTATTTAATTTTTTTTTTTTTACCAACGAATTACCATTGGGATAATAATACCAACAGAAGTCTGGTAATTTAACATATAATTTTGAAAAATAATAAAATAATAATTTTTAAAAGATAAGTATTTTGCAACGTTTATTAAAAGTTGCGAAAGTTAGACTTTTCGCAACATTCGAAAAACGTTGCAAAATATATCCTTTTGCAGCATTCGACAAACGTTGCAAAAAATAGCCTTTTACAACGTTCAAAAAACATTGTGAAAAGTAATATTGGCAACATTTATTAAATAAATGTTTGCCAAAACTCAATTATATGAACTAATTGCAAATTTACTTATTAAACTGTTGCAATAGATCTCTTTAGCAACATTTAACTACCGATGTTGTCTTTTATGTGTTGCAAATGATCATTTTTGGTGTAGTGAATAGGCGCAACAACTTCTTAGTCACTTCGGTAGTCAACGTGAGAGGGAAGCTGTGAAGATAAAAGTTTCATGTTTATTTTGTTGCTGCTCATGGCTGCCTTAGGTGTCCTTTCGAAGTGGAATTGATTGGCGACTAATCTTGCAAAGGCATGGCTGGTATATATTTGTGCATATCCAATCACCATATTTAATTTCTTTGCTTCGTGTTTGATTAAGCATCTCGTTCTTATTATTCTTAATACGAGTATAGTTAAGAATTTAGTACTCGTATATCTATCTATTATAAAATATTGTTGCTTATGAAGTAACACATTATTATTAATGTTCCAATTAGATTTTACTTGCTCCCAAAGAGCATAATTAAATAAATATAAAATAAATTATGTTTCTACTTCTGAAGAGTAAATCCTTTTATAATTTGATATTTCAAATAATAAAAAGTTATTGCTCTCGAAGAGCATAACACTCCGATTTCATTATTTCAGAGGAATATTGATCGATTTTTATATAAAATCACGAATTAAATTACTCAATTTATTTACATGTCCTTTCTTCAACATACATATTTTTGTTCTAGCTAAATTTTAC
The DNA here is from genome assembly GCF_002742605.1 of Olea europaea var. sylvestris. Lineage (NCBI taxonomy): Eukaryota > Viridiplantae > Streptophyta > Magnoliopsida > Lamiales > Oleaceae > Olea > Olea europaea. The sequence goes on along the minus strand of NC_036258.1, from coordinate 6,559,286 downwards.
TTGCTCTAGAAGAGTATAATAAATATAATCTAATATAAATTATGTATTTATTCCTGAGAGTAAATTCTTACATACTTTATTATTTTAAAAAAATAATATCGTATTGCTTCTAAAGAGCATAATGTTATAGTTTTCAATATTCCAGAAGAATATTGATTTATTACTCTTAAAGAAGCAATAATAAAATATAATGTACTCTCGAAATAATAAATAATACATATCTCATTGTGCTTTTTGTTCCTAAAGAAACACAAATTAAACAACTCGATATTAGGTTGAATTTTTAAAGAAAAATAATTTTCTATATTATTAATATGCAAAGAAGGATATTAATTTATCGCTCTAGAAGAGCAAAATTTATAATTTTTAATATTTCAGACGAATATTTGACATATTGCTCTTGAAGAACCAACAATTAAAGATAATGTAGAATGTGCTCTCGAAATAGCACATTTTCGAAAAATATATCATTTTGAATTCATGTTTATTACTAAAGGAAAACATATAACTAATTTCATGGAGACATTAATTAGATTGACTATTTGAATGATATATGATTATATAAGCTTTAATCGTATTCTTTGAAATTGAATCATCGAATTATATCTTATATTGAATCAAAAGTTTAATTTGACTTTATTGTATGGCATGATCAATTCAATCATCATTAGATTAATAATAATGCAAAATTAAAAATTCAAATGAATATTTAATGAAGATCCAGAAGATTCTTCCATTCAATTCTATTTGATATTTGTTTTCTTTCATGAAAATTTTTCATTAACGATCACTAACTAAAATATGGACTAAATTTTCTATACTTCTGAAAATTAATTAGGACGATAAATGGGGCATGATCATCCTTCATGTTGATTATTTAAATATTATTTATATTTAATAGATTTGATACAAATAACAAATGATTACATGGTGTTCGTTTACTGCTCAAATTTTAAATTATGAGTATAATTTTTAGATTATATAATCAAAACTGTGTCTTGTTAATGCTAATGGGTATAAATCTCAATATTTTAATAAGTATTAATTGAGATGTCGATAATGATTTAATACTATTATTTGTTAAATGCTTCCAATTAATTTAATTGAGAACAAAGTACTTTTCATTTTTTTGTTTTGGGAATTCTGTTATGCATCATGTCAATATCATAGTTATCTTGTTATAATTGACTTATGGTAACAGAGCTCATTAAACTCCAACGACCTATTCTATCCGATTAAAACTCAATAAATGAGCTTACGAGTTTCAGATTGGTCTGCTCAAACAAGCTACTATCTTGCGCAGGCATGTTAAGGGATATAATCCTACATCGTATAAAGATGAAAATATAGACCAACTTATAAGATTCTCGGCTGCTCCTCTTAACAAGGTTGACCTTTTAAGATGGAACCACATTGTACCAAAATAAAAAGTAAAGAATGTTGAGAATAAATACGTAGTTTGAACTCTTATTCAAAATGGGTGATATTTTATAATGCAGAAAAAACAATTGTCAATTTGATTAGACAATTCTATCAGCATTAGGGGAGAGGAATTAAGAATTTGAAAATAACGTATAAATGCATCTTCATCTAAATCCTCTCAAAATATCGTTTGACCCAGAAGTTCAAATAATAATTTATTTAGATGCATTTACAGAATAAAGAGATAAATACCAATTTTAAATGCTCCAATACGAATTGATGTCCTATGAAGACAATTTGTTGACATTATTTTTGATATATTTATCGCACACCTGAAGCGTGATGGTATTTGATTCCAATACAAAAAAATTTCAAACGAAAATGGAGCAATTTGCTAATATGGTCTCATTACGGAGGCATATACTCTTAATGAGTATTTAGACATAACAAATTAAAAAACTCCAAAAGAGATTCAGGTATCTGATATATCTAAATAACTTATATCATTATGGGAAAAGAAATATAATCGACTAGGAAAAGAAAAATGTTGTCGACAACATTTTTACACATGATGTACTACATCATATTATGAATAGCAAGGAATTGAAATCAATGCGTCGAAATATATCGATCAAAATAATGTTTAGCTAAAAAAAAAAGGAACGCAATCCTAAATCGAATTTATTAGAGAAACATGAAGTTTTTGGACCTACAGTCTGAAAATATAGAGGTATATACTTATGCGAAAAGGAAATGAAAAAAATGAAGACATAATGTGGAATGCACGATTCTCAACATAGTGAATTTCACAAAGATCGTCGTGTTTGAAATCCTGAGTCTATATTATGTTATCTTGACGATACATAAAATTTGAAATACATAATGGTCAACTCATTTGATATGACTATTAATGTTATCTCTGAAAGATTTAATGTGTCTGAAGCATAACTCAAATGATACATGCCTAAGAACCATGTTTCCAATTAAGTTTCAAAGACCATTATATGGATTGAAGCAATTCGAAAACTTGTGGTTAATCATCTTACTGAATATTTGTTAAAGGAATGCTATAAAAATAACGATGTCTGCCCATGTATTTTCATAAAGAGAATAAATATTAGATTGCAATTGAAGCAGTTTATGTTGATAATTTAAATTTAATCGAAATTTCTGAAAAGCTCAACAAACTACTAATTATTGGAAAAAATGAATTTGAGATGAAGGATTTGGGAAAAAATAAATTTTATCTCGAATTGCAGATTGAACATTTAGCAGATAGATTATTTGTTCATCAATTTATGTATACAGAAAAGTCTTAAAATGCTTTTATATGGATAATGCACATCCATCGGCATCATTTATGATTGTTTAATCACTTGCTGTGAAAAATAATCCATTTTGTCCACTTGAAGATGGAGAAAATCTTTTTAGTCCTGAAATACCATATCTTAGTGTAATTGTAGTATTAACTTATTTTGCAAATTTCACTTGGCCCGATATAGCTTTTTCTATAAATCTTATTGCAAGATATAGCTTTGCACCAACTTAAAGACATTAGAATGATGTTAAAGATATTTTTCGTTACTTACAGGGTACTATTGATTTGAGATTATTTTATTCTCAAAATTCGGGATCTGTTTTAGTGGGATATGCAGATGCAGGTTATCTATTTGACTCGCATAAAGCTAAATTACAACAGGATATGTGTTCACACATGGAGAAACAGCTATATTATGGAGATCTATGAAGCAATTATTAACACCTATAGCTTTAAATCATTCTAAAATTATTACAATCTATGAAGCAGACCAAAAATGTGTATGGTTGAGAAACATGACCACCATATTCAAGCAACATGAGGGTTAACTTCAACAAAAGAAACAATTTTGAAAGCAAACAATACAACTTGTATTGCATAACTCAAAGGAAGCTATATCAAAAGTGACAAGACGAAGTACATTTCTCCAAAATTCTTTCGTACACATGAGTTTCAAAAGAATGACAATATCGATATCCAACAAATTCACTCAAATGACAATGTGGTTGTTTTATTCACAAAAACACTGCCAACATTTACATTTAAGAAATTAGTTCATGAGATTGAAATGTGTCAACTCAAAGATTTTTAGTGATCAACATTAGGGAGAATAGCTGTACTCTTTTTCCTTTGTTTATACTTTATCCCATTGGATTTTCCTAGCAAATTTTTAATTAGGCAGTATTTATTTTTAGTACTCCAAAATAACTGTACTTTTTTCTTTCGTTTTGAGTTTTTATCAAACAATGTTTTAACGAAGTAGATATTTTGTAATGTATCATTCAAGGAGGGTATTGTAAATGGTAAGTTTATTAAAATTTATTAGTGAATGACAATGCTACTCCTACAACCCTAGAAATTATTACCATTACATCCCTGATTTTTACCTATGAATATAGGGCTCTGATTCTTAATAAAATACACACAAGTCTATTAATTTCTCTCTATTTTCTTCTCTTTTCTCTCTTTTCATAACAGATATTTCATAATTAAACATTAAATATATAAGTTTTATTCCAAACACTAATTAATTTTCCATTTCCTTTCTCTCTCCATACCTACCTCTTTTTTCTTTCCAAATCCTAAAACCATTTTCTCCATTTTCTTCCTCTCTTCATCTTCTCAATCTATTCTCTCTTTGCTCTTACCTCTCCTCCTCTCTACATCACAGTTGTCGCCTACAACTGCAAAAACATTGGAAATGAGACGAAAGGTAGTCGAGAAAAAGGAGTGATTGTGTAGCGCCACGTGATGCCGTGCGCAGCTGCCAGTTAGACTTTTTCTATTTGCTGCAGATCTGATCGACCTTCACCACAAACGCCGATCATCGTTGTCGTAGTTTTTTTTTAAATGAACTATATATGACATTTACAGAGGAAGAACACGGCTTGAGAATTGTCGGGGTAGGTGGTGAATGTTTTGTGATTTGAGTAGAACTATTGGTGGAGGATACGAAGTTGCAAGAGATTTTGGGGCTTTGCAACAATGGCAATAGGTGATGTAGTAGGAGATATCAGTGTGGTGTTTGTGGTGCAGACGTGTAGTGGTGGCGACGACACAATGGTGTTGGTCGTGTTTGGTTGTGGGAATGGTGGTGGCAGAGGCGTTGGTGGTGGATCTAATTGTAGCAGTGATTTTTGTTAGATCATCGGTCGATTTGATGGTGGTGGATCTGACAGTGTTGTGATAAATAATTTGGATATTTTGCGACTAAAAAATAACGTGTGACCAATAAGTTGTGACCAATAAAAGTTTTGATTTTGAAACAGATGAATAATTTGTAACCTATAAAAAATTTTATTTGTGATCGAGAAATAATCTATGGCCTATAAGATTTTTGATTTGTAACTGAAAAATAAGTTGTGACTAATAATTTGATAAGTTGTGATAAAAAAATTAATTCGTGACTAATTAATTAGATATTCGTGACCATAAAATAAGTTATAACATATAAAAAAATTTATTTTTGATCAATGAATAATATGTGACCTATTAATTTGAAAAATTTGTGATAGTTGAATAAATTTTAACCTTAAAATATTTGATTTGTGATCGTGAAATAATTTGTAATCTACAAAATTTTTTATTGTGATCAAGAAATAATTTGTAACCAAATTGTATGGAATGGTGATATTAATATATTTAATTAATAAAATATACGTTTAATTAATTTATTAATAAAATTTTAAAAAATCTTATTTTTGAATTTTAACTTTATTTCTTATATTTGAAATGTGTCATACTTAATCTCTTATATATGAATTTTTCCCAAATTTAAATCCGATTGAGTTAGGTTCAAATTTCAAACCCAATTGTTATTTGACCTGGCATGGTCTGCAGTGGGTGGGTTCTTATCGTACATATATTTTTTAGGACAAAAGTTATTTTAATTTTAAGCCTAATTGATATTATCAAATTCTTGGCATACCTAAATGAAAGTATTCTTAACTGTATTATATTTCAAATCATTTGGCTTTTATCATGAGTTTCTCTAGCAATCTCTTATATATGAATTTTTCCCAAATTTAAATCCGATTGAGTTAGGTTCAAATTTCAAACCCAATTGTTATTTGACCTGGCATGGTCTGCAGTGGGTGGGTTCTTATCGTACATATATTTTTTAGGACAAAAGTTATTTTAATTTTAAGCCTAATTGATATTATCAAATTCTTGGCATACCTAAATGAAAGTATTCTTAACTGTATTATATTTCAAATCATTTGGCTTTTATCATGAGTTTCTCTAGGTGTGATCGATGTCTATGATCTGTGACAGACGTCTATTAATTGTGACCTAGTAATCGACTTATGAGACTTGTGACTGTTTGCAGGGGCGGACTCAGACCTTTAGTATTGTGAGGTCAAAATTTTAAAAATAATTTGTTTAATAAACAACATAATATCAATGAAAATAAATTAATATGTATTTTGACACTTTGAAAACGTCGTATAATTACATCGTTATTAATATTATTAAATAAATTATGCTACTAGTATAGTTTTGTTTATCATTTCATTGGCAAATGCTGAGCTAACATTGAGTAAATTAAATTGAATATAAAAATTAAATGAATTGAAATAAAATTCAAGTTTAGTTCAGAAAGTAAATGAAATTCAAATTTAAAATAAATATAATTCAAATTGCATTTAATCCGTAACGACTCTAAAAAATTTACGTCATACTTCATGTAAGACTTTCTAATGAAACGATATAAATTATATTGAAAAATTTATTGTGCAAAAATAATAATTAATTGATTTTTTTTTTAAAAAAAACGAGTTAGATGTCTTTTTTGAGGCGTGCGTTTGATATATATTTAACTATTTTCGATATCCATTTGGACTATTCGATATAAAAATGATGTATTTTTCGAAACAATCTTTCACATGATATAGACGATTTATGGATTTAGATAGCACATGATCGCAAACGAATTTTTAAAGTTAGGATATTATCAAAATTCTCAAAATACTAGTTTCAAACGGCCTACTTTAACATGTCATAACTTTTGCTATAGTTGACCACTTCGCATGCCATTAATGAGTGAAAAACTAGACCATGAACACTTCGAAATGGTATTAAAAATGTAATATTTTTTATCGTTAATTTACTAGGTCAAAAGAAATTTGTCGATAAATTAGCATCGAGAATTTCACTATCCGAATTATCAACAGAAGGGTTCCATCGCTAAAACATGTTACCTTCAAAATTCAAGCCATCATTGATTAAAAAAAATAATAATAATAAATAAATAAATAAAAATCCATTTCTAGAGTCGTAATTTTTTGTAGTATTGAGACAAATTAAAGTTTACTAACCAATTAAAATTTCATTCAAAGTTTAGTGACTGCATATGAAAACAAATTCGAGGACGACCTTAAATATTTTTACGAAATGGCTTTATTTTCCATAAAAAATGTTATTTTTTCCACTCAAATTCTTTCTTTTAAGTGTTTGATTGGTATTTTTTAGGGCTGGGCAAATCTCCCGAACCGAACCCGTTTGGGCTTCTCGCCTTCCCACCACATCGACAAGATGCAATATATTTACAAAGCAAAATCAAATCAATCTACAGCCAAATGAGCTGTGTAAAAGGGTCTGTCTAATTAAAATCTTAATTAAACAGATCGACCCACAAATAAATTTACCTGCAAATCTATATTGAATTTAAGAACTAACGGTACTGCAGGTTCTGGATTTTGGACTTGTCCAAAATCGACCACATCACCTGAACATCCTCATATGTACACGCCATCACCTCTCCATGCAAATCTGTTACACTCTGGTCGCCGTGCTCGGGTCCTGCAATGTAATTGTGCACGTATCAGGCTTAGACATATGAGGACATCTTGAAGACACTGAACAGTGTAAATTTTTAGATCAAGTGATTCAACGAGTATACGTACCTTGGTGGGATTTCTTGTCTCTGTGCTGCTGATGATTGAAGAAAGTGCAAGCTTTTCTAAAGGGAGAGGTGATAGTTCGATACCAAGAGGTCATATTATATTTTGTTCTTTCTGTGTATTGAGAAAGAAATGGCAAGTCCAAAGTTACTTCTATATAGAAATGGTATAGAAAGAAGGCATGATCCGTGAACTAAGGTTTTGATGGATTGGGGGGTTCTGTTTCTAAGATTTTCTTATCTAAAATTCTATGTTTTGGTGCCGACTGCGCCTTGGCACATGGCGCACGCTTCCCTAATGGATCACTACACGTGAAGCCATTTACTATACTTCTGGTGAACGTGACGTGAAGTTGAGATAAGTGAGCCCCCCCGCCCCTCCCTTTCAAATTAATCGATACACTAATATTGGAACTTAAACACACACACACATATGTGTGTGTGTGTGTGTGTTGAATAGCTAAAAGACCATTATCCATTGGGTTTCTCGATTATGAGTGACTGTATCATTGTTGAGAAAGTATCCAATTTAGCCCATCCCTAGGCAGAAGGCCGTATGGAAGCTTTATCCAACTAAATGTTGGCTTCTGGTTTCGATGAACGAATAATCATTGAGTCCTCTTTTCGGACAACATGTATTAAAAGACTTGTCAACAATCATATATTTAGTACCCCTTTGAGCCTCATTTTTAAAATTTTATTTTTAATCATACATTTTTTCAGAAAAATAATTTTACATATAAACCAAAAAAAAAAAAAAAATAATAATAATAATAATAAAGAAACCCTAATTTTAATCACACATTTTATAAAAAATCACTTTTTACAAAATTTATTATAAAAAATTGGGACTCCAAACAGGTGCTTTATAAACATTTCAAAGTCGACTTGAGGTAACGGTTAATTTGATTTTACAAACGAATTGATATAACAAATTATTCCAATGATATCTATAGAATGAAAAGTATTTTGAATTATCACAAAAGCATCTTCTCACATGACATGGTTTTATCTTGAATTTGAAGTTCGCTTTGATGCCTTCTCTCATGTTTTAGCAATGATTGTTAAGTAACAAGAAAATTAATACTCCATAACTGAAGTCAATGTTATCCTTCGCTCAACTTGTAAGGTTAATTGCACGTTCAATCTTGCTACATCTACATCTCTCTTTACACTTTAGTTTACCAAATTTACACTTGGTACAATCTCACACCGAAAAATTCTACTTGTACATAATTATTGCACATAATAATGTTCATAATGTGATGTGACAATCATCCGATTGTTGATGTGCAAGTAAGAGATTTAAATTAAAGGTTGGATCCAGTGCTATGTGTAATTATGAATATCACTATGTAGACAATTATGTACATGTAGCGCTTCTCATCTCACACCACTTTTTACATCTCACACTTTTAATCCAACCATTGTAAAGCTACCACATCATCTATCTGTCAACCAAGTGGTGAATGCAGATGTACAAATAGATTTATCCTCGCACGTTTTTGTCTGACCTCATTTATTTTTTGTGCTTAATGTGGTTATGATCCCTGTTAATTATTGGGTCTCACTTTCCGTAAAATTCTTGACAAGAAAAAATAATTATCACTGCCTTTAAGATTATCACACGCCAATCAAAAAAGCTAAAATGGGAGGCAAGTAGCACAAATCGAGGTTTCTTGTCTCTCTCTAGTCGCCATGAAGGGAGATGCCCCCCTAATTATAATTAGGCGGGCATGACTTGAAAAAGCCTATATGTGTGTTATCACGATCATCACGAGTTATTTATGAATTTCTATATTCCTTTGAAAAAATAATAGAAAGGACACATGTCTCTTCATAAACAAAAGATTGGATAATGTGTGAGCTAGGAAAAGATCTAGATATGCACCATATCCTTTAAGTAGTGACGCGTCTTATATAGTTTTCATATTTCCATATACTCTGTCTTATATTGACTTCATCGTCGGAAAGGGAAGAAGGGAAGTACTTATGTATCCGTTCTTTTCAAGTTGTTGAAAACTTTGTTGGAGACTACTTCAGCATTCCTCAACCTTCAAAAGCTTAGGAAGAGAAGTATTGGTTCTTCATGGATAAATCTTCGATCATCCCGCCAAAATGATACAAAATGAATAAGCCTCTCTTTGTTAGGGACCCTATTTGGTAGTTGGTTAAAATAGGGTTTCAAAATCATTATTCCAAAACTCGTTAGGTGGACATCTCCCTTCAAGGTCTCTCTATTTTAACTTTGGATACACTTGCTCGATGTAGGTTGGTAGTTGGCTGCTTTGTTGGTTAACAAAGGGTATCTTTGAGAAAAATGAGTTTAGGAATAATTACCTTCTGGAAATGTGTCGTGAAAAAGTAGGTAAAAATTTTAAGTTTACATACAAACTATTTTACTGTGTAAATGCACGATTGTAATTACCCATGTTTGAGTCACATTCTAGGAGAAAAATGCATTATTCAATGGGATACGTGTGGTTAAAAAATAAGGATAAATTTTAGATTTGCATGTAACATTATTTTATTGAAGAATGTGTGGTTGAACTAATGTCAAATCACTGTTAAAGAATGTATTTTTTTGAAAATAATGTGGCTCAAACAAAAAATAAGTTGAAGAAAAAAAAAGTTTTAATTTAATCGAAGACAAACATAGGCTAAGAAAATTTTCCTGAATTTCGAAATTTTTATTATACTAAAAATATCAACTTAGAGAACCCCAAATACCCAAAGTACGTACACTGATACGGCATGGCAGATAGGGACCAAATTTGAGTTTAAGACCCTATTTTAGCCAACAAAGTAGCCAACTACCGACCTAAATAGAGCAAGTGGATCCAAAGTCACATGCACACACAAAACTAAATTTAACGTTATTGTCCCACAATTTGTCTATAGTTTCTCCCTGCACATGCTATTGAGTATTACTATCATACCTTACGGTTAAAACTAGAAAAGTTCAGGGACTATAAAAGTAAAACTGCATTTGGAATGGACGCGATTTTTTGAGGTGTAAAACCTCACTTTGTTAATTGATATATAAGAGTTTGAATTATTTCTCTCAGCAAGAATAATATTTTAAGATGGAACTCTAAGATTTAATCGAAATTCTAATGAGAAAAATCCATTTAAAACTGAAGTTGGCACTCAAATTTTAAGATTGATGTTATCAAATGAGCCAACATCTTTTAGGACACAGATAGATCTAGGATTTATTAGTTTAGTGGGTGGCGGAACTTTTGTAGAGAGGACTTCGAAATTACGAGAAAAGTAAAAAGACAAAAATGGAGTCATTGTGAGGACTTTAATATTCATGTATATAACACAATATGATAACTTAAAAAGACAATATTTAGAAGACAAGAAGAATTATCAAAATGTGCCATACAAATACCTTGAAATGCAATTTCGCCTCACCCTGTTATTTCCCAAATGATAAAACTTGTCAACAAATCCCTCTTAATACAAATGATCTCAAGTAATTTGATAGAAAATCATGGTCCATTTTATTGCGAAGCAATGTCATTATTCAACCAACATTTGATATAACTGAAGACAAGAATCAACATTCTGAACTGCCGGATGTGAAATACATCATACTTGTTATGATCCAATTGTCTCCTCAAATATTTCTCGGCTGAAGAACAAATGTAGTATCTATAGAGAATGATTGAACCCATCAATAGGATTCAGAGCCTTAACTCACACAGCTTAAGGAGTTTAATTGTGTTTTCTCTAAATCTATTATTCAAGTTCTGTAAGTGTTATACCCTAAATCCAATCGATTTAGGTTATAAACACTTTTAATATGTTTAATGCATTTAATTTGACAAGATCTATTATTTATTTAAATTAATTTTGTAATAAATAATATTAAATAATAGAATCCGAAGATCCAAGTTTAAGTGATTTGTTAATCACAATGAGTTGTGATTGTGAGATACAAAATACTTATGATTGAATCTTGAATAAACCGTGGTCGTAAGTAATGACGAGATACGAATTTCGTTAATACAGTTAGACCATTACGTGTAACATTTCTTACTTGTGAAGTAAATAGCTAATCTCACGAGCTAAAGTGTGGTGACACTTAAATGAACACGTGGATATTTTGTTATAGAACAAAACATTGGAGACCCACTAAGAGATTCACATGGATAACTATCTGAGTGTTAGTGGTTAATCTCTAACGTTCGGTAGCGAAATTGGTCCTATAACTTGAGGCCATCATAGTGCCTTGTAGGAGGACAGCCATGTTTTGACGGTGTTGGATGTTGCTCTGGCAAGGCCGCTAATACGACATTGTTCGGGTATGTTAAGAACCATATAAAGATTGTGAATGACCAATAAAGGATTCGTCACTCTTAGATAGTAAGAGATTGTGACCTGCATTTCGTTCAATTAAATCAATGACAAAATCCTTATCAAGGTATACATATAAGTCGAAAAGGAGTTTTCGACTCATATTGACTTAATAGTAGAATGAAAGACATGATCGATAATCGAAATTGACACACTTCCATATCTCGTAGTTGATTAGACCATATTGATGAAGAGATTATAGTTTCATGGTAAACGAACAGTTTTGGTTTTGTCATACCACGTGACATTTCCTGTCACATGTGTTGCCCTGATACATTACTAGATGTCAATCTGGGACGGCGAGTGTGAATTTGTGATAAATTAAAATGATGTTTAATTTATCAGTTTTGATTAGATCAAAATAATATTTCACGTCGTTAGGTATCGTAGTCGGGAACCTAATGGGTCGCACACAAAAGAGAATTGGAAGATTGCAAATTGCCAATTAATTAATTTAACAATCGTTGGATAACTTAATTAATTGGATTGGTTATTTATATCCCGAATTAATTAATTGGATTAATTAATTCACGGACCGAGTTTAATTAAATATTGGATCGGACCAGACCGAGCCCGTTTGGGTTTATATAAATACATGGCTAGGGTTTAAGATCCATAAGGTTTTTATTATTCTTATTGGCACAAGAGGAAAAACACTAACAGTTGCAGCCTATTCTCTGTGTGGATTTCATTGGAGGCTGGATAATTTGACAGCTGTGGGAGGCAGATTCAAGTTGCTGGAAAAGAATAACGCAAAGGAATTTGCAAAATCAAGAAAAATGTATATTTCTCATCACAGTTCTTATCTAAATACAAAACTGAATCCTGAATGAGAATTGAAACTGTTATTTCCGCTGTGCATGTTTAAGTAAATTCCCAACAAGTTCATCAACTGAAAATCGATATCAGCATTGAATATATGAAAGCGATAGAAATCCTCCACTCTATTATTATTTTTATGTCGACAAGAACGTCTTGTACCGTCCATATAATGATAAACTAATTCAGGCACATTCAATGTCATTACTTCTATAAAACTGCACCTCACTCCAAATAAACCTTCCCAGTGACCATCTTGGGTCTCTCGAAGAAGCATCGTCATAGTTGAGATTAAATTCATTGCATCCAAAATGTCTTGATTTTTCATTTCCAATGCTTGATGTAACAAATCAGATTTTTCCAAAAATTTATGCATGACAACTAGATAAATGCAAACTCAAATGTTTTCATAACTTGTACGGATCATCAGCCTCTCTCATGTATTATTTTTTGATCCTCGTCAATAAGATTTTCAAGAAGCATAGAAGTTGAAACAAACATCTAAATCAATCTTTTAACGGGGAAAATGTGAACTCCGACAAGTTGCTCGAGCTCGTAGTAAGGTACAAACTTGATTAGACCCAGTACTAGCGTGAACTTCTTTTGTTGCTATCAAATCATCATTTTCATCTGAGAACGACACTTTGTAATAAAAAGATCAGAATATAATACCAAGTCCATGACTTCATACACAAGAGAGGCAGTTTATATTCTATTCTAGTGCCTATAAAATAGCTATATCTTTTACTTGAATTATAAAAAAATAAAAAAATAAAATTAATTAATTACATTGATACAGGTTATTTGCTTTCCTACTTTAATATTACAGTAAAATATACATCTTTCCTATTTTACTTGATTGTCTTCAACACTCCCCTTCAAGTTGAAGTGGATGTTGACGACCACCCAACTTGTTAAGTAGTACTTCAACCTCTGATGTACTCAATGCCTTAGTAAATAAGTCTGCAGTTTGATCATTGGTCCTCACATGCGCTGTTCTGATCAAGCCTTCTTGAATATTTTCTCGAACTAAATGGCAATCAATTTCAATATGCTTTGTTCGTTCATGAAAAATTGGATTTGAGGCAATACGTAAAGCAGCTCAGTTATCATAGAACAACATGACTGGTTGAGGATGCTTGACTCCCAAGTTTTTCAAGACGTTTTTCAACTTAGTAATTTCACATCCTATATTAGACAAAGCGCGATACTCTGCCTTGACAATTGATTGGGCCACCGTAGTCTGCTTATTTTTTTCTGGTAAATGAATGATACTCCAAGAAATACAAAATATCCTGTTATAGATCTTCTTGCGTCCTTGCAACGTGCCCAATCCGCATCACAAAATGCCTTTAATTGAAGTGTGCTTTGGAGAAAATTAAAATACCTTGTTTGCTTCAAGTATTTAAGGACTCTGTGCTGCCTCAAGATGTGTTACATGTGGTTTGTCCATAAATTGATTTAAAGCATGAACAACATAGACCAAATCTGGTCTAGTAATATTTTAGTAGATTAATCTTCCCACAAGGCGCCTATTTGGCGAAGGATCACCAAAAAGGTCTCCATCGGATTGTGTAAGAACCAAGTTTTATTCCTTTGGAAACCATGTTGATTTAGGTCCCAAAAATCCAACATCTTCCAGTATCTCCAATGCATACTATGACATGACCTGTCCCGAATCACCTTAATGGATTCGACACGTGTCATGCACCGATGGTAGACACCAGCTAAACACCGGACCCACCACCAAAGCAACTTGACTTGCTTGATTGAAAAATATTTTTAACAAAATTATGACAGAGTTCCCCTTGAAATATGAACTAAAATCACCTTAACAATAATTAGTTTTCTTCAAATCAATACCTACAATATAAATAGGATACGACAATTCTTCAAAATACAAATTATTCAAATAAAATGTGGGCAAATCAACATTTCCTTTCTTTACAACCAACAATTCTCAAATATACTAAAGACGCCAAATATGCAGTGAACACATGATAACCTTTTCTGACATAAACTACATATAACCCAAAGAAACATGTACTACATAGTCTGATAAAGTAGGCCATACAACCTATGACGCGTACCTCTATATGATAAGGAAAAAGGTGAAAAGACATATGGGCTTATAGCTCAGTGCGTGGATAATTTGCAAATAAATATACTTTTTCCATTTCTACATATTTTTTAAAAATTCTAGCTTTATTAAATCTTTGAGAAATTCTGAAAACTAGTAACACTTTTAAAACTAAAAAATGATTGTATAATAAAATTCTTTGTTCTTCATTCTAGATAAGTAGCTGTAAAGTTTAACGAATAATCTGAAATTCATGAAAATCTATGAAATATTGTTACTGGTCAATACTATAAGTTGAAAGCTTTATTTTGAAAACTGAATTCTATAATATGATCTCATAAGCTATAGAAAAATATTGAAACATCACACGAAAAAGGTACCCGGAATAACCTTACTCATGTATCGGTTAGTACCGATATACATGGCAAAGCTATTCAGTTTTGAAATTCTGTAATTCTGGAATTCTATAATTCTTAAATTTTGGTCATACGCCCGCAGAGCTGAAATTCTGTAATTCTGGTCATACACCATGGAAACATATTCACAATAATGCAGAGCGGGTAAAATCACCATAACTGGTCATACACTGTGGAAACACATTCACACCAGTGCAGAGCGGGTAAAATCACTTGGGTACTTTCTGGTGGTTTTAAAAATAACTTTAAATGTGCTGAAGTATTTAATATTGAATTAGTATGCCAGTGAAATAATTTAACTGAACTGAATTTAATTTTAAAACAATTGTTTATGAATCAACTTTCTTCTGAAAATCATGCTGTCAAATCAACTATATGAAATAATAGATTTTCTGATTTAATAGAAATTTAATGAATACTAATTTCTGAAAAATAAGTTTATATCCACTCATAAAGTTAAAGATCATGGTTTCGATATTCTCGTCGCCTCATCACTTTCTAATTCCAAGTATGATATCATGCTCTCGCTATAATAAATCATATCCCTTCACAAGCGTTCCTTGAGTATTTTCCTACCATTAGAAATAATAATTTACCAATGGAAACTTGACATTTTATTTTCAATCTCATAATCCCAATTAGGGCACATATACTCCTTCATATAAATTATTTTAACACCAAAACCTCAAATATTTAACACTTAATTTGGTTTCAATATTAAAAATCCACCAAATTAGATTATTGAAAAAACTAGCACTATAATTCTAGAATATTGAAACTAGCACCAATGTCTATATATTAAAATCTGTCACCGAAATCATGGACAAAAATAGCACTTATCTGGCAGATTTTCAAAAATAGCACCTATACTACAATAGCTCAAAAATGGCTGAAAAATTGGAGAATTTCATCCTCAAATCCTTAATTTAAGTTTTTAGCATCATATAATCACAATAATTTCAAAGAATATATATCAATTTCATAAACCCATTTACAAAGTTTCACTCTTTCTTTAACTTCAACATTCAAATAAACATATTTCTTTGTTATATTTCTAATTATAACACCAAATAAATATTAATAATACCTAATTCTAGCTAAGTTTTGAATTGAAACAAATTTAGCATAAACCCTAAGAAAATTTAATTCAATATACTTGTTCTTACCTCTCTAAATTAAATGAGAAATTGAAGAAATAGAACACCAAGCTTGGAAATCCACTTCTTCTTCTTCCTCCTCTTCCTCTTCCTTTCTTTCTTCTCCTCTCGGTCTCTCCCGGTCTTTCTCGAATTTTCCCCCAAAAATGAGAAAAATGGATGTTTATCTCTTAGGTTAATAGATAATTATGGGGTATTTGCAAGTCAAGTCCCCCAATCTTCATACAATATCACATTTAGTCCTCACATCTTCAAAAATAGAAACTAAATCCCTAGATCCCTATATTAACAATTTCTTGCCCTTGAACATTTATAATTACAATTTAAGTCCCATGAAAATTATTTGTTCCATTTAAGTCCTTATTTATCTTTGACTTTGACCAATTATTTTTCTTGATCTTGACCAAAAATGAGGGGTGTAACATACTACCTTTGAGAGAAAGAAACACCCTTCGATGACCTTACCACTTCCATGGCCAAGAAGTATTTGAGTTGACTAAGATCCTTTAGTTTGAATTGCTTCGATAGAAACATCTTAGTGTGCTCAATATGTTGCAAATCGTTGCCTACCAAAATCACATCATCAACATATACAATAATTGCCATGATGCTACATTTGTGGGATCAAATGAAATGTGAATAGTCCACCTTTGACTGTTGAAAACCAACATTCTTGAGAGCCGAAGATAGCTTCAAAAACCTTTTCTTGGAAGCTTGCTTCAAACCATATAATGCCTTCCTATGTTTACAAATTCAAGTCTCTCCTTTTCGTCCGAATCCAGGAGGAAGTGACAGATATACATTTGCATCAAGATCACCATGCAATAACGCATTATTGACATCAAGTTGGTAGAGATGCCATCCTTGAATAGCCGAAACACTTAGAACATGTACCGTAACTAGCTTTGCATCCGGAGCAAAAGTCTCTTCATAGTCAAGTCCTTCAATTTGGTTATATTCATTGGCAACCAAATGAGCCTTACATCAGATTTTAGCTTCACTTCATATACCCAGTTACATCCTATCTATTTCTTTCCAGATAGGAAAGGAACAAGTATCTATGTATGATTTTCATGGAGGGCGTGAATTTCATCATGCATGGCTGTACGCCAGTTAGGATCTTTCATGGCTTGTAAGAAACTAGTTGGTTCTTTTGTAATGATTAAGGATGTGGAAAATTTTTTACGAGGGATAGAGTTTTCAGTAGGGATCTCTGAAGTAGATGGCGGTTGATAAAGGAATCCTTGATCATAATTTCCAGTATTCATACTGCGTCCAACACTTAGGAGCCGTGTGAGATGAAAGTCTCATACACGGTTTTGAATGAGAGAAAGAAGTGAGGAACTGGAGTTACATCTCTTTTCTATTTCCATTCAAGAGTTCTTATGTGTTTCCATGCCCTTTGAGACCCCACAGATTACATAGTCCAAGGATTGGCGACTTACCAATTCAGTGACTTTGGGACTAGATTTCGCTACGGCTCCAATGGGTTCCCTTAACCAAGCCACTGCTTATGAGTTGCCAGCTGAATTCTTATTCTACATATTCTAATAGCGGAGCGAATTCCATTTCATATTGAGTGATAATTGATCATAAGAAAGAAATTGGAGAGATCATATGGCATACCTGATGTTATGACCACGTTAGAGCCAGATGATTGCCCAAGCCTAGACGGGAGGTGTGCGGGAGATGGTGTAGTACTAAGAGTAATTGTAGTGTTTTTGGTTATCTCGGTTGGACATCGTGATATGATAGGATCATCATAAAAAATAGAGTCATTTGGAGTCAGTATTACGGGGCTATCAGTGGCAACGGAAGTGTGTTTAAATGAAAGCTCATTTTTTAAGAATGTAACATCACGAGACACAATAACCTTGTGAAGCTCAACATCATATTCTCGATATCCCCTTCTGCCATAAGGATACCCAAGAAAGATGCAACGGGTTGCATGTTTGTCAAATTTGAATGGTTTATGAGCATACACTCGTAAAAGTGAGTATTTAATTTATATTAAATAGCTCCTTATAAGGTGTTTTCCCTTGCAAAACCGGTGCATGCGTGCAGTTTATACGGTAGGCAGCAGTTAAAATGGCATCCCCAAAAGGTTTTAGGAAGATGGGCTTGGAAAAGCAAAGCTTATGTTATGTTGAGTAAGTGTCTATGTTTGCCCTCAGCCACTCCATTTTGTTGTAGAGTATTAACATAATTGGTTTGATGGATAATGCCCTTGGATAGATAATAGTCTTTAAGTATGAATTCAGGGCCATTATCACTACGTATTAGTTTAATCTTGAAGAGAATTGAGTTTCAGCCATATTAATGGAGTTGATTGGATGAGTTTGAGTTTCAGATTTGTAACTCATCAAATGAACCCATGTGCATCTAGTAAAATCATCAACTATGGTGAAAAAATACTGAACCAAAAAATAGATGTGATATGGTAACCACCCCAAATATCAACACGAAAGTTCTTGAAATGTGATTTACTAGAAATTTCATGCAAAGAAAAAGGTAATCCAGTAAGGGACAAATCACACAATTGTGTATTACAAAACTTATTCTTATCCAATGGAACTAAAACAGACATTTTATTTGAAGAGTGTCCAAGGCATTGATCCCAACGATGGAGGGCAAGGAAATGATTGAATTGCACGAAGATTTCTATGGTTTATCAAGGTAGTAGAGGCCCTCCCATTTAGTTCCCGTCCCAATCATCTTCCCCAAGTGTAGGTACCGTATCATAAAAAATGAGGACCCCTAGAGGATTTTACCCTAAAATACGTGCATTTTCTCTATTAAACCGTAAGCTTAAGATTTAAGTACCTTGACAATTATCAATTTACTAAGAAATCGAGTATAAAGTCTGCTAAATTATGGAGTTTGACTTCTATTTTTTAAAACTCATTTTTCCTTAATAAAATAGTTTTGGATGGAGTACCATAATTTTCTCCTAATTTTTGATTACATACTCTCCAGAAATCACTTTTCACAATAATCATCCTAGAAAAATCTTTACTAAACAGGATGAAAATAGGACAAGATATAAAGTGTTGTGAGCAAAATCACAACTTTAAGCAGAGGCTGATGACTAAGCTCCGTAAGTGGTGAATATAACTACCCAATACCGAGGAATAGGCTAACCATTCCTCCTTCGTTATGGTCGATGTCATTATATTGTATTTCACTAATTCTGCCCCTATTTATATTAGACGCCAACTATAAAAGAACCTCATTGCATACCCATGTGTCTATGCATACTCACACATCAATACTAGAGGCACAATTAAAGCGAAAGATGTCTCAATAGTTGAAGCATTATTTAGCAACGAAATACGCAAAATTCAAAAACTTGGCTAAGAACACAATTAAAAGCCTCGACCACTAAAATGTTTAAAGGTCTCAATAAGTCTCCGAGAGTTGGATATAAGCAAAAGCATTAACACAGATTTTGAAACAAGTAACATTGATTCCAATGCAATAAACATATGCATGCACACAACAAATTGCTCGATGAACATCGCAAAGGACAAACATCAGCAAAATCTTGAAAATTAACTTAATCCTGACTTTCAACATAATGATGAGGAATGTCAGTTCACAAAAATGACTAAAAATCTTTGAAATTGTCTTCAACATGGTCGTTTGCACAAATGAAAAAGTATTAAACCAATTCCGGCCAAATAACCGGCTCAATTAGTCTATTATGTGGTCGTACAATTGAGAATATGTTGGTGGTGAAAACTTCGATACTTAAATTATTTAGTTGTGCAGTCTAATTATTTTCGGATCTTGTACATAGAATCTTATTGAGGATAATCTAGAAATTTCTCACTTAGAATTTTAGTTTTACCGTAATTTTTTTTTTTTTTTATAAATAAGGAGCCATGCTGGGAAGAGAAAATAGAGTATGTGACTTTCTCTTGTAAATTTTTTTTATCATAGTAAATTATTACAATGCGTGAACTAGGACGAATCTCTTATTGAATCAAATATCTATAAATCTTGCATGTTTATTTTCTTTCGATGATTTTATTGCTTTTTATAGTATATGATTAGGGTTTTTAAATCCGAAAACTTATATTTTGATCATAAATAATTTGTTCACAATCAATGTATAAGGGTTGACATCTTATACTGGAAGGTTGTAGTGTTGACTGATTCACTATTTAGGTCTATAATTTATCCTTATTACAGATATAGTTAAAGTTGACATTAGTGTACTTGGAGTGTATTGAACGGACCATGTGTCAAGTATAATTCTATAGTATGACCGTACAAAAAATTAAATTTTACTTGTGTGTGTGTGTGTGTGTGTGTGTGTATCAATGAGTATGGATGTCAAAAGGGCTCGGCTCGTCGAAATAGGGCTCGTGGGTGGCTCAATTTGCTTGAGCTAAGCGGGCCTCACTGGGAGGCGAGCCTTAAATAGTAACGAGCCACGAGCCAACCAAAACGGTCACTTTTTAAAAAAGTGACTGTTTTGGTCACTTTTTCAATGACCGCCCGGTCATTGGAATTTTTTTCCCTTCTACTATAAATACCCCTCAACTCCCCCCCTTTTTTTCATATAAATTACTCAATCACCACTTCAACTCTCTCAAGTCTCAACTCTCTTATAGAGTTTTTACTCTCTTGTGCTGCAAAACATACAATATCGATTCAATTTTTACAGTTTATTAGTTACAATTTCAATTCATCTAATTCTCAGTTCTCACAATCTCACTACATTTATATTTTTCTAGTTATTATATTTGGATTTCACCATAAACAATCAAACAAATGGACCAAAGCTAATTTGTTGAGAGCTTATTCAATATGAGATGTGGGCCACGTCATGGCGAATCGCCTAGGACGTCGCAGAGTCAATTTTCAAATGAATTTGCCGGTCTAAATGACATACCCATACCTAAAGATGTTCACATTCATGGTTAGGGAAGCCACAATCCAATTGATTTGGATAATATTAACGTTTCCAAAGCGGAACATGAGGACGAAGATGTCGAATTAAACATCCCAAATGAAAGGGGAAAGCGAAAGGGCAAAAAACAAGCAAAATATTGCGATAACTTTAAGTTGATTTCAATGGAAAAAGTCGTTGACAGCCTTGCAGAATCTAAAACAGTATGTAAATACAGCCAACAAAGATTGGCATGGCAAAAAGGAATTGGTACCACCTATCTCAATCGCCACTACAAAGCATGTGCGGCCAGACATGAACTCTTCCAACTGGTCAAACACAATTGCAATTTGGCAGTTCTGGCGTCGATTTTACGACTTCACCCCTATCCACGTAGATGTATTCGGAGGGCAATAATCGAACCGAAATGGTGAAATTTGTTGCCGCCACTGAGTTGCCTTTGGCTATTGCAGACAACCAACACTTCATCTCGTTCGTGAAAGAATATTTGCAGCCAAGGTACGTTGGGGTAAGTCGAAACACTCTTCGTGTCGATACAATACAATATTTTAATAATTCAAAACAACAATTAATTATGAATTTACAACAATATGGGGGTGTTATATTTTTAATTTCTGATATATGGGAAAGGGGTTAATAAAAGAGCATATATAGCTACAATCGCACACTATATAGACCCACTTTGGTACATGCATAATAAAATTATTGTTTTTAGAATTATTGAGTTTCCCCACAATACTAATAATATATATAATGTTATTAATTGTTAGAAAATATAATTGCTAGACTAAAATTCGTTCTTTTACTTTTGATAATGCTAGTGTTAATAAAGTAGTCGTCGATAAATTGTGTAGGACACTTCAACCTGATTTTGGTGGGTATTTGTTTCATATTTGTTGTGTGTGTCATATCTTGAATTTAATTGTGTAAGATGGCTAAAAACATATAAAGGATGAACTTCAAATGATTAGAAATGCATTAGTATATATTACGATCTCTCCTAGTAGAAAACAAGAATTTGAAGATTTTTGTGCAGAACTAGGGGTGACGCTGCTAAAACATTTGTTAGCGACGTATGCCATAGATGGAACTCCACTTACTTGCTATTAAAGTCATGTGAAGGTTTCGAAAATCTAATAACTGATTTTTATAACAATAGACACGTTAGAAGTGATGACGATGGTATGTTAAATAAATCCGATTGGATTTTAGCTTTGAAAGTTAAACCATTTTTGACATCTTTTTATGAGATTATCCTGCGTTTATTATCTCACAAGTTGTATGGTGCTTGAACGTCTTTATATAATTGTAAGAACATTCCATAAATATAAAAATGATCCTACTTTTAATGAAGTTATATTTGCTATGGAATTAAAGTTTAGAAAATATTGGAAATAACTTCCTATGTTATTTCCTTTAGTATGCGCAATGGACCTCTGATATAATATTTCGGGAACTAAATACGTAATTGATCAAATCAATAAAGTTTTAATACTTGATACGCCTATCACCTATAAGAATTCATGGCAAATATTATGTGGAATGTATGATTTATATGCTGATAAAATGGGTGCGAATTTTAGTCGGGTATCATCTGCACCTACTCATTCGGTTGAAATTGAAGAAGATGATGCCGAAATAATAAATTTATTTCAAAGCATTAATACATTTAGATATGATGCAACTGCAATGTGTTCATCTAGTGCCATGTCGTCTACATTTGCATCTCATCAAACATTGATCGAAACTCAAAATGCGACGCCTGTCGAATTAATTGATTACTTCAATCATAACATGCCAACAGGTAGAACAATTAAACAAAGTTCAGAAGAAGTAATCGAATTCTGGCGGAAGTATGAAAGACGTTGGCCAATTGTTTATGTAATTGCGAAAGATCTGTTGACACCTCTGGTTAGTACAGTTGCTTCTGAGTCTGCTTTTAGTGCAGGTAAAAGGGTTTTGATCGATGTTAGGAGCCGACTAAAAGAAGATATTTTGGAAGCGTTAATGTGCGTGAAGGATTGGCAGGACGCTCGTTTTCGACTACAAAATAAATATGCTGAAATTGCATGTTGTCGGGTAAGTGATATTTGATTTAATTATATTAATTAAAATTTCTTTATTTTTTAATCGTTAAATTTAAATTTTTTTTAAAAATTGTACAAGTTACAACAAGTTATTCGTGTACAATTTTTAACTCCGCCTACTTAAAATTGATGTAGTCGGTCCCAAGCCCGAATAAAGGAGGAGGGTTTACATTTTATCTACTTTAAAAAGAAATCAAAAATATATATTGTTTGTAAATGTATTTCAAAAAATAATTCGTCTTCATTATATAAATATTTTATACTTTATAAAAAATATTACAATATAATATAAATAAAAAAATAAAAAAGTGTATTCATTATATTATTTGTATTTTTTTAACACTTTTTATTTTTTTTAAAAGTTTTTTCATTATATTATTTGTGTTTTTCTCTTTAAAAAAAGAAAGACGAGCCCACGAGTCAAGCTCGCCCAGAATCAACGAGCTGAGCCCAAGCTCAGCTTGCCACGAGCGCGAGCCGAGCTCGTGAGGTTAAGGGTCGAGCCAAGCCACCACTATCAATGAGTGAGATCAATTTGATTGGTCAAATATCTCGATAAGTTGGAAATTTGAAAATGAGCGAAGTAGAGAACATGAATTTGTGTCGGGAACTGTTACCCTGAAAAATGAATAGAGTGACTACTTAGGTATTTTAGTTGAACAGTTAAAATATGAGTTCGATGTTTGACGACAACTAAATTTTGACATCTATGATTAGTTCACGGGATCGTTAAATAAAATGATACTTAAGTTGGTGAGAATAATTACAATGGCCAAACGGTCATTTATGCTTACCTAATTATCGGATCTCGGATGAGGATAAAATATAAATACGATAGGCCAAATGAAAGTATTACAGATTTATTGACTTCTGTGATCTTATATATTCTAAGAGTTCGGCATTTTGCCTTTAGTTAAAAAAAGTAAAGATTAATAATTAGATTAGGTGGTTTAGGGTTGACTAGACAGGGTTTTATTATTGGAGTTTGGATAATATATGTCCGATTAGATCCCTGTGGTAGCTCTATAAAGTTTTGAAACTTAATTACGGTAATTATAATAGTTTTTAGTTTAATTGTTATTACAATAATGTTTTGTACTTAGTTGTAATTACCATAAAAGTTGTAAACTTAATTATAATTGAAATTGAAATTTTAGAACTACACATGTAAATTAAATGTAAACTAATTAGATTAGGACTTTAATTAAAACTCCTACTTGAATTTTAATTAGAACTCTTATTTAAATGTACAATTATTATTGTACAGGGATTGTAAATATTTTTTCTCCATAAATATAGATTAGATGGAAACTAGACATCCTATGAGATTGTAAAACAATCATAATATATAATTTTATAGTGTTCAAATTTGATGAGAGAAAAATATAGAGGAAAAGTAATTATTTTCCATTTTATTCAATTGTCCTTATCTGTAATTAGTTTTTTTTACTTAATAAAAAGAAGGTGTCCATCAGTGTAATCTTTACTTTAGAGAATATCGTAGAAGATTTGAATATTTGAAATATCAAGTTCTTGTAATTAAAAAGTTGAAAGTTTGTAATTCAAAATTAATTAAATAATTGGTCGTCGAATTTAGATTGAATTCTTTATTTTTGATAAAACATACACGTGAACATCTAGATGACCTTGTTTATTATATCAAAGAAAGTTTTAATTTTTGGATAATTTCACTTCCACATTCCAAGAGTAATAGCACATAGAAAAGGAAAAATAAGCATAGTAGCAAACAATTTCTTTGTTTTCGGTAACCGACATCCCTGTGCATCACCCACACTTTGTGCCATGATTTCTACCAAAGTGATAATGTAAACAATAATACTATGGATACGGGAAACATTTCACAAGAAATGTATAGAAATTCAAAAAATTGAGTTGGCATTTAAAAAAGGCCAAAAAAAAAAAAAGTGATAATGAAAATGAAAAATAAGCAAAACATAAGTTAAAGAAAAGATCAATAAAAGTATTGAACCAATTCCTGCCGAATAACCGGCTCGATTAGTCTATTATGTGGTTGTACAATTGAGAATATGTTGGTGGTGAAAACTTCGATACTTAAATTATTTAGTGTGCAGTCTAATTATTTTCAGATCTTGTACATAGAATCTTATTAAGGATAATCTAGAAATTTCTCACTTAGAATTTTACTTTTATCGTAATTATTTTTTTTATAAATAAGGAGCCGTGCTGGGTAGAGAAAACAGAGTATGTGACTTTCTTTTGTAAAAATTTTTCATCATAGTAAATTATTACAATGCGTGAACCAGGACGAATCTCTTATTGAATCAAATATCTATAAATCTCGCATATTCTTGTATGTTTATTTTCTTTCGGTGATTTTATTGCTTTTTATAGTATATATTGCTTTTTAGTATATAATTAGGGTTCTTAAATCCAAAAACTTATATTTGATCATAAATAATTTGTTCACTGATAAGTGTAGTTTCTACACTTATTTGGGATCTTAAATGATGATATTTTGTTATCCTTTGAACGGATTAGTACCTGATTTGTTATTTATTGCTTTTATTAGGAAAAGTTCATGTTTCAAAGAAGAATTGGAAAAAAAAAAGGGAAAATGGCTAAATGAAACAAATCCAAAGTATGGGGACCAAAGTGTAAATATTTAATGGTTGATTTGGACCACAAAAGATACTTTGAAGATTGATAGGAGTCAATTGAATGCAAATTGGAGTCAAAAAGGAAAAGGATATGATTAGAATGTTACCATAAATCAACTTCCAATCATATAGGATATTTTCAAGATTTTTGGTCAACTTAAGACCCATTTTTCGGATGGAGAACGTTTGAATTGGAAAATTTGTATTTCTAGAAAAGTTGTATATCTTTTAACTAGCTTTCCAATGCACTTTGAATCACCTGAATCGGACACTGAAAGAGAAAGTTATGATTAAAATACTGAAGGATGTGCAAAGGCAAAATTATGTGTGCGCGAAGGCAACTTTCCTTATTTGATTCAAACTCTTTTGGAAGACAATTTGGACGTGAATATAAATACAAGATATGGGCAGCAATGAAAGGGTATCTCTCTTGCCTCTTCATACACAATAGTTTCATCAAATCCATCAAGAACAAGGGGTCAATTGCTATATTTTGAGAGAGAAGATCAAGTCATAGCAAGGAATTGAAGTTCAATTACATCAAGTTTTGAAGAATTCAACTTTGGACATGAAGATCAACATCTTTTATATTCTTTCATGATCCAGGTGATATTTTTCTATTATTTTTCTTGTAATTTATATATTAATATGCTAAGCTAGTTTTTCATTGTATTGGATGAGATGAACCCTATTATTTATTTATTTTAATTCAAGACAAGTATTTAGTTTAATTCGTGTGTTACTTGATTAATTTTGCATTCCCATTGCACTATTGAATTGTTTGGCCATCAATTGAATAGTTAGTTGCTTGTTGTAGTGTAAGAATACTCACAATGAGTTTAGAACGCGGCAAAATTAACATGTACAGTTAGGATTAGGAATAATATCTATCATATATACAATCATATTGATAACTTAAACTAAATGTATGATTTTCATATGAATTCGGACTAGGAATAGGATCGAGTCGTGTTAATCATAGGTTGATGCATTTTGGAAAAGAACATTTAACATATTAGTGTTATCGATTGTCAAGAACTCGTGAAAGAAATTAGATTACGAATCAAAAATTGAAATAAATAGCAATAGGCGGAGTCAAAATCCAGTACAATCCTCCATAATTTGATAAAACCCCAATTTTTATTGCTTTCTTAGATTTATTTAGTTTAAATCAAATCAAAATATTTATTTTGTTTTCATAACTAGAATTCCATATGAAACTGGCAAACTTGAATTAAATTTATTCTCTGTGGGACGATAACTCTTAACTTACTTATTATTACTTGTCAACGATCTCATACGCTTGCGGGTATCACACGAACATTCACAACCAATGTATAAGGATTGACATCTTATACTGGAAGGTCGTAGTGTTGACCAATTCACTATTCAGGTCTATAATTTGTCCTTATCACAGATATAGTTAAAGTTGATATTAGTGTACTTTGAGTGTATTGAATGGACCATGTGTCAAGTATCATTCTATAGCATGACCATACAAAAAATTAAATTTTACTTGTGTATTTGACATATATATGTGTGTGTGTGTGTGTGTGTGTGTGTGTGTGTGTGATTTTAATGGTTCTTTGATTCATCAATGAGTAAGATCAATTTGATTGGTCAAATATTTCGATGAGTTGGGAATTTGAAAATGAGCAAAGTAGAGAACATAAATTTGTGCCGAGAACCGTTATCCTGAAAAATGAGTAGAGTGACTACTTAAGTACTTCAGTTGAACAATTAAAATCTGAGCTCGATGTTTGACGACAACTAAATTTCGACATCTATGATTAGTTTACGGGATCGTTAAATAAAATGATACTTAAGTTAGTGAGAATAATTACAATGGCAAAACAGTCATTTATGCTTACCTAATTATCGGATATCGGATGGGGATAAAATATATATACGACAGGCCAAATGAAAGTATTACAGATTTATTGACTTCTGTGATCTTATATATTCTAAGAGTTCAGTCTTTTATCTTTAGTAAAAAAAGTAAAGATTAATAATTAGATTAGGTGGTCTAGGGTTGACTAAATAGGATTTTATTATTGGAGCTCGGATAATATATGTCCGATTAGATCCCTGTGTTAGCTTTATAAAGTTTTGAAACTTAATTACGATAATTATAATAGTTTTTAGTTTAATTGTAATTACAGTAAAGTTTTGTACTTAGTTATAATTATAATAAAAGTTGTAAACTTAATTATAATTGTAATTGAAATTTTAGAACTATACATGTAAATCAAATGTAAACTAATTGGATTATGACTTTAATTAAAACTCCTACTTGAATTTTAATTAGAACTCTTATTTAAATATACAACTATTATTGTACAAGGATTGTAAATATTTTATCTCTATAAATATAGATTAGATGGAAACTAGACATCCTATGAGATTGTATAACAATCATAATACATAAATCTATAGTGTTCAAATTTGATTAGAGAAAAATAGAGAGGAAAAATAATTATTTTCCATTTTATTCAATGTCTTGATCAATAATTAGTTTTTTGACTTTATAAAAAGAATTTGTCCACCTACCTATGTAGTCTTTACTTTGGAGATAATTATAAACACTGACAGACCCACATGGGGTTAGTTGACACCATAAAAATTTCTGGTTTTTTTTTTTTTTTACACAAAAGATTAAATATAACCTTGTCCAATTGTTTATTGTCAAGCCCAATAGCACAAGTCCATTAATTGGTATTTCACCTATCCAACTCCATCTACAAGTCCATTCTCTCCACTCTTTCACGTTTTGGGATTTTCTTTCTTGTGCTAACTTTGTGAGCTTTCTTCCGTTTAGGTAACAAATCGACACCCTACTTGTTTGATTTTACATATTTTTAGTCTAAAATTCATTTGAATAATTGAATTTGAGATTTGAGAAATATTTTCAACTATAATCCCCAATCCCCCATCGCTTATTAGTTATTATCTAGTCTAAAGGAAAAAACATAAATATCTAAACAAGTCGGCGCTGCCATATTATGAAAATTATCAATATAGCATTTGGATAAATTTTTTGGTGATTATTTGATGTCTTTTGGAGAATCATTCATTTATCCTAATCCGGTTAAATTATGGGGTTTGGATCTAATTGTTGCAACTATAAAATTTTGTGTGAATCTAAAAGTATGATTTTGGTCTCTGCTGGTATTAAAAAAAAAAAAAAAAAAAGTTGATGTCATCTTGCGCTGCCATATTATGAAAATTATCAATATAGCATTTGGATAAATTTTTTGGTGATTATTTGATGTCTTTTGGAGAATCATTCATTTATCCTAATCCGGTTAAATTATGGGGTTTGGATCTAATTGTTGCAACTATAAAATTTTGTGTGAATCTAAAAGTATGATTTTGGTCTCTGCTGGTATTAAAAAAAAAAAAAAAAAAAAGTTGATGTCATCTTGTTTCTTCTTACTATTTATTCAACTGAAATAGCAAATTCTCTCATCTAGATGATGTGCTTATATTTTGTTAATATTGAATTTGATTTTGTAACATTCATGGAGAAATATTTTAAACAAAAACCCTTATTTTCGAGTGCAGAGCAAAATATAGTAAAAGCGAGCGTTCAAAATAACATATTATGATATGTTGTTCTAAAAGAAATTGTATTTTAATTTTGACCCCACAACGTCAAATGTCTAGTTCCGTCCCTGATCATAGAAGATTTGAAACATCAAGTTCTTGTAATTAAAAAGTTGAAAGTTTGTAATTCAAAATTAATTAAATAATTGGTCATCGAATTTAGATAAAAAAAAATTGAATTCTTTATTTTTGATATAACATACACGTGAACATCTAGATGATCTTATTTATTGTATTAAAGAAATTTTTAATTTTTGGATAATTTCACTTCCCCATTCCAACAGTAATAGCACATAGAAAAGGAAAAATAAGCAGAGTAGCAAACAATTTCTTTGTTTTCAGTAACCAACATCCCTGTGCATCACACACACTTTGTGCCATGATTTCTACCAAAGTGATAATGTAAACAATAATGCTATGGATACAGGAAACATTTCACAAGAAATGTACAGAAATTCAAAATTTTGAGTTGGCATTTAAAAAAGGCAAAAAAAAAAAAGTGAAAATGAAAAATAAGCAAAACCTGAGTTAAAGAAAAGGTCAATAACGTCAGTCTTATAACCGGGAATCCACGCCATTTCCCCCAAAATAATCCCTGCCACTCCGTCGCTCATTACTCTACATCTCCAGCCAATATCCTGACGACCGACCCAATTAAACCTCCCATAAGTTATTTTAAGCTTATTTCATGATTTTTATACAATTATATGAACATTCTCACTCAAATCTTGAAGAAGAAATTGATAGAGGAGAGCACATGTAGGGTAAAATTTATGTTCTCTATGTGGGTTTGTGGCATTTTTATTTTTTAAATTTTACTAAAAATTCCTATTTTTTCCTTCATGGGCTTTTCTTCCTCTTCTTTTTTCCATGGAGAAGTGTATTATCAATGGTTTTTTTTTTTCCCGATGCAAAAGGAAATTTTTTGAAACATGAAAAAGGAATCCTTCTATTTCTTGATTTTCAAATGCGTCTTGTAAATCATTTTGACGTTTTGTTAATTATAGGCCCCATCTGTTTCCCATTCTTTGACCGAAAAAATGAAAAATATGATCGTTATCCATGTTGAATTGTTTTAATTGGGAGCCACAATATGTATGCGGGTTTAAAGAAAACATATTATAGCTCTAGAACGTTGGGACATTTTGTAGATATTGAGATAACAAGGCCTGAGAAATCCATTATTGTGGCATGCAAAATCAGTTTCTGCATTGACCTTTACGATGATATTGCAGTTTACATAATGTTAGACTACTTTTTTTGTATAAAATTTGGGGCTTCTAGAATTTGAGTTGGATAAGCAGTCTTTATTCCTTTCCATATATTGTTGGGCTAAACATGTTCTTGCAATCACAATCATTTTCCAAACCCACAACTTTAACTTGTATCGTCTAATTGGTTGCCTTTCTCTCTCTTAGCTTCTTTTTTTCTTTTTTTTTTTTGTTATTGTTTTAACATTGAAATTCTCCACATCATGACATTGATACGTATTTTTGGTTGTACATGTTAAATGAATCCGAAGGTTTTAAGCTCAAAAGAAGTAAAACACTTTCTTATTATAATAATATTATTAATTTCTAGCGGAAATGAGAGTGACAATATGTATTCATATAGTGGGTTTATTTCTAGCAGAAACGAGAGTGACAATATGTAATCAGAAATCAAAAAGGCGAAGAACCGGGCAAGGCATCATCCCTTGGCAACTATGTTTTGCCCAACATGGTTTTTCAATTCAAATTCCACATAGCAAATTGAAATCAATATCATATTAGTCTTTCTACCACAAACGTAATTCAAATCACTCGTTCAATCCGAACCCTTTCCTTTCCTATCACATTCTGGCAATTCTTTTTTCCTTGTTGAAAGTCACCTGCAAATATGCAATAATATGTCGACGTCTCATTTTTGCGACTGTAACAAACTCCAAAGTTTCATCATCTCATTCTAGTCGATAACGGCTGAAGAAACAACTAAAACAACGTGAATCGATCTTAATCAACATAAATCAATTTTACAGAACAATGGATATAAGCATTAGTCCAACTCTTTAAACAAAGATGGAAAATATTAAATAAATCATAATTAAAAATGATTCACAAGATGCATATGAAAATCAAGAAATAGTAGGATTTTTTTTCATGTTCAAAAAAAAAAAAATCCTTTTGGCATCAGAAAAAAATACATTGTAATACACTTCTCAATGGGAAAAAAAAATAGAGAGAGAGAGAGACAATAGAGGAAGAAAAACCCATGAAGGGAAAATAGGACTTTTTTGTAAAATTTAAAAAATAAAAATGCCATAAACCCACAAAAAGAACATAAATTTTTACCCTAAATGTGATCTCCTCTATCAATTTCTTCTTCAAGATTTGAATGAGAGAATGGTCATATAAGTTGCATAAAAATCATGAAATAAGCTTAAAATAACTTACTGGAAGTTTAATTGGGTCGGTTAGTGGGACGTTGGCCAGAGATGTAGAGTAATGAGCGACGGAGTGGAGGGGACTATTTTGGGAGAAATGGCGTGGATTCTTAGTTTTAAGACATTATTGACTTTTTCATTAACTTATGTTTTGCTTATTTTCCATTTTTATTTTCACTTCTTTTGCCCTTTTTAAATGCTAGCTCAATTTTTTTTGAATTCTGTACTTTCTATGAATTATTTCTTGTACCCATAGCATTTTTGTAATGTAAATAATTAGTATGATAAATGTAACACGTATGACATATGCATACATAGGCTTTTGTAAACCATGCTTATGAACAGGAGTTGTCTTGTTGATCCCTTGAAAAATCAAAATTTTCTTCGATTAAATGGCACTTTCTGACAAAATAACATCGGAGTCTCACTATCTTCATATCGCACATTTGACTCCTAACACACCCGAAACCAAAAATGTATGCGAAAATTCAGCCAGAAAACTTGACAGTTGGCCTTAGTAATTTCTTTGTTTTTTTATGTCAATAGATCAATAACATTATCAAATATTTTTCTAAGACAATATATTCATTATAATTATTTTAAATTAAAAATAAAATCAATTAAATCTCAGAATTTGTAAAACTACAAATTTAAAACATAATCCATATAGTTGATAATTTTAAAAATAAATTCAAATACTCTTTTATGCATCAGACTTGCAACGGAAGTGTGTTTAAATGAAAGCTCATTTTTTAAGAATGTAACATCACGAGACACAATAACCTTGTGAAGCTCAACATCATATACTCGATATCCCCTTCTGCCATAAGGATACCCAAGAAAGATGCAACGGGTTGCACGTTTGTCAAATTTGAATGGTTTATGAGCACACACTCGTAAAAGTGAGTATTTATTTTGAATTAAATAGCTGCTTATAAGGTGTTTTCCCTTGCAAAACCGTTGCATGCGTGCAGTTTATACGGTAGGCAGCAGTTAAAATGGCATCCCCAAAAGGTTTTAGGAAGATGGGCTTGGAAAAGCAAAGGTTATGTTATGTTGAGTAAGTTTCTATGTTTGCGCTCAGCCACTCCGTTTTGTTATAGAGTATTAACTTAACTGGTTTGATGGATAATGCCCTTGGATAGATACTAGTCTTTAAGTATGAATTCAGGGCCATTATCACTACGTATGAATTTAGGGCCATTATCACTACGTATTAATTTAATCTTGAAGAGAATTGAGTTTCAGCCATATTAATGGAGTTGATTGGATGAGCTTGAGTTTCAGATTTGTAACTCATCAAATGAACCCATGTGCATCTTGTAAAATCATCAACTATGGTGAAAAAATACTGAGCCAAAAAATAGATGTGATATGGTAACCACCCCAAATATCAACATGAAAGTTCTTGAAATGTGATTTACTAGAAATTTCATGCAACGAAAAAGGTAATCCAGTAAGGTACAAATCACACAATTGTGTATTACAAAACTTATTCTTATCCAATTGAAATAAAACAGACATTTTATATGAAGAGTGTCCAAGGCATTGATCCCAACGATGGAGGGCAAGGAAATGATTGAATTGCACGAAGATTTCTATGGTGTATCAAGATAGTAGAGGCCCTCCCATTTAGTTCACGTCCCAATCATCTTCCCCAAGTGTAGGTACCGTATCATAAAAAATGAGGACCCCTAGAGGATTTTACCCTAAAATATGTGCATTTTCTCTTTAAACCGTAAGCTTAAGATTTAAGTACCTTGACAATTATCAATTTACAAAGAAATCAAGTATAAAGTCTGCTAAATTATGGAGTCTGACTTCTATTTTTTAAAACTCATTTTTCCTTAATAAAATAGTTTTGGATGGAGTACCATAATTTTCTCCTAATTTTTAATCACATATTCTCTGAAATCAAGTTTCACAATAATCATCCTAGAAAAATCTCTACTAAACAGGATGAAAATAGGACAAGATATAAAGTGTTGTGAGCAAAATCACAACTTTAAACAGAGGTTGATGACTAAGCTCCGTAAGCAGTTAATATAACTACCCAATACTGAGGAATAGGCTAACCATTCCTCCTCCGCTATGGTCGACGTCATTATATTGTCTTTCGCTGATTCTGCCCTTATTTATATTGGACGCCAACTATAAAAGAACCCCACTGCATACTCATGTGTCTATGCATACTCACACATCAATACTAGAGGCACAATTAAAGCGAAAGATGTCTCAATAGTTGAAGCATTATTTAGCAACGAAATACGCAAAATTCAAAAACTTGGCTAAGAACACAATTAAAAGCCTCGACCACTAAAATGTTTAAAGGTCTCAATAAGCCTCCGAGAGTTGGATATGAGCGAAAGCATTAACACAGATTTTGAAACAAGTAACATAGATTACAATGCAATAAACATTTGCATGCACACAACAAATTGCTCGATGAACATCGCAAAGGACAAACATCGGCAAAATCTTGAAAATTAATTTACTCCTAACTTTCAACATAATGATGAGGAATGTCAATTCACAAAAATGACCAAAATCTTTGAAATTGTCTTTAACATGGTTGTTTGCACAAATGAAAAAGTATTGAACCAATTCTTGCCGAATAACCGGCTCGACAATTGAGAATATGTTGGTGGTGAAAACTTCGATACTTAAATTATTCAATTGTGCAGTCTAATTATTTTCAGATCTTGTGCATAGAATCTTATTAAGGATAATCCGAAAATTTCTCACTTAGAATTTTATTTTTACCATAATTTTTTTTTATATATAAATAAGGAGCCATGCTGGGTAGAGAAAACAGAGTATGTGACTTTCTCTTGTAAAAATTTTTCATCATAGTAAATTATTACAATGCGTGAACCAGGACAAATCTCTTATTGAATCAAATATTTATGAATCTTGCATGTTCTTGTATGTTTATTTTCTTTCAGTGATTTTATTGCTTTTTATAGTATATAATTAGGGTTTTTAAATCCAAAAACTTATATTTTTTTATCATAAGTAATTTGTTCACAACCAATGTATAAGGATTGACATCTTATACTGGAATGTCGTAGTGTTGACCAATTCACTATTCAGGTCTATAATTTATCCTTATCGCAGATATAGTTAAAGTTGACATTAGTGTACTTTGAATGCATTGAACGAACCATGTGTCAAGGAATTTATGCCGGGAACCGTTACCCTGAAAAATGAGTAAAGTAACTACTTAAGTATTTTAGTTAAACAGTTAAAATCTGAGCTCGATGTTTGACGACAACTAAATTTCGACATCTATGATTAGTTCATGGGATCGTTAAATAAAATGATACTTAAGTTAGTGAGAATAATTACAATGGCAAAACGGTCATTTATACTTACCTAATTATCGGGTGTCCACCTACCTGTGTAATCTTTACTTTGAAAAATATTATAGAAAATTTGAAACATCAAGTTCTTGTAATTAAAAAGTTGAAAGTTTGTCATTCAAATTTAATTCAATAATTGGTCATAGAATTTAGATAAAAATTTGAATTCTTTATTTTTTATAAAACATACACGTGAACATTTAGACGATCTTATTTATTGTATCAAAGAAAGTTTTAATTTTTGGATAATTTCACTTCTGCATTCCAACGGTAATAGCACATAGAAAAGGAAAAATAAGCAGAGTAGCAAACAATTTCTTTGTTTTCAGTAACCAACATCCCTGTGCATCACCCACACTTTGTGCCATGATTTCTACCAAAGTGATAATGTAAACAGTAATGCTATGGATACAGGAAACATTTCACAGGAAATGTATAGAAATTCAAAAATTTGAATTGTCATTTAAAAAAGGCAAAAAAAAATGTGAAAATGAAAATGAAAAATAAGCAAAACATAAGTTAAAGAAAAGGTCAAAAATGTCAGTCTTAAACCCAGGAATCCATGCCATTTCCCCCAAAATAATCCCGCCATTGCGCCGCTCATTACTCTACATCTCTAGCCAATATCCCGCCGACCGACCCAATTAAACCTCTGATCAGTTATTTTAAGCATATTTCATGATTTTTATACAACTTATATGAACATTCTCTCACTCAAATCTTGAAGAAGAAATTGATAGAGAAGAGCACATTCAGGGTAAAATTTATGTTCTCTATGTGGGTTTGTGGCATTTTTATTTTTTATATTTTACTAAAAATTCCTATTTTTTCCTTCATGGGGTTTTCTTCCTCTGCTATCTCTTCTTTTTTCCATGGAGAAATGTATTATCAATGTTTTTTTTTCGATGCAAAAGGAAATTTTTTGAAACATGAAAAAGGAATCCTTCGATTTCTTGATTTTCAAATGCATCTTGTAAATCATTTTGATGTTTTGTTAATTATGATCCCGTTTGTTTTTCATTCTTTGGCCAAAAAAATGATAAATATAACCGTTATCCATCACATCAAGCCACCATATTTGACTTCCTCTCTCTTGTGTAGGTCCCGTAACGACTATATTTTTCAATCTCATTCTTACAATAATGTGAATCAAACGGGGGCTATGATTTATTTATTTATTTCTTTATCTATTTAATATTTTCCATTGAAAGACTTGGACTAATGCTTATATCCACTGTTTCCATAAGATCGATTTATTTAGGGTTACAATGTCAATCAAACCATCACACAACAGTTGCCGTATTCAACTTTGGTCCGTTCGCCGCCGACAAATGTTATAGTCAATGCTGCATGTAAACATATTAGGTTTCTTAGGTATTTATGTATGCAACTATCATTTACGTGTGTACTGTTTTGTCATCTTCTAAACTAGATCTTGTCATGTCATCCTTCTATCAACATTTACCCGATCAAGATAGCAGAGGCTAGTCATGAAGGTTGTAGTTTTGTATTTACTCCATCCAGTTTGGGAAGTGAAGAAGTTTTTGTGTGTTGAATTGTTTTAATTGGGAGCCACAATATGTATGCGGGTTTAAAGAAAACATATTATAGCTCTAGAACGTTGGGACATTTTGTAGATATTGAGATAACAAGGCCTGAGAAATCCATTATTGTGGCATGCAAAATCAGTTTCTGCATTGACCTTTACGATGATATTGCAGTTTACATAATGTTAGACTACTTTTTTTGTATAAAATTTGGGGCTTCTAGAATTTGAGTTGGATAAGCAGTCTTTATTCCTTTCCATATATTGTTGGGCTAAACATGTTCTTGCAATCACAATCATTTTCCAACCCCACAACTTTAACTTGTATCGTCTAATTGGTTGCCTTTCTCTATCTTAGCTTTTTTTTTTTATTTGTTATTGTTTTAACATTGAAATTCTCCACATCATGACATTGATAAGTATTTTGGTTGTATATGTTAAATGAATCCGAAGGTTTTAAGCTCAAAAGAAGTAAAACACTTTCTTATTATAATAATATTATTAATTTCTAGCGGAAATGAGAGTGACAATATGTATTCATATAGTGGGTTTATTTCTAGCAGAAACGAGAGTGACAATATGTAATCAGAAATCAAAAAGGCGGAGAACCGGGCAAGGAATCATCCCTTGGCAACTATGTTTTGCCCAACATGGTTTTTCAATTCAAATTCCACATAACAAATTGAAATCAATATCATATTAGTCTTTCTACCACAAACGTAATTCAAATCACCCGTTCAATCCGAAACCTTTCCTTTCCTGTCACATTCTAGCAATTCCTTTTTCCTTGTTGAAAGTCACCTGCAAATATGCAATAATATGTCGACGTCTCATTTTTGCGACTGTAACAAACTCCAAAGTTTCATCATCTCATTCTAGTCGATATCGGCTGAAGAAACAACTAAAACAACGTGAATCGATCTTAATCAACATAAATCAATTTTACAGTACAATGGATATAAGCATTAGTCCAACTCTTTAAACAAAGATGGAAAATATTAAATAAATCATAATTAAAAATGATTCACAAGATGCATATGAAAATCAAGAAATAGTAGGATTTTTTTTCATGTTCAAAAAAAAAATCCTTTTTGCAT
The DNA here is from genome assembly GCF_002742605.1 of Olea europaea var. sylvestris. NCBI lineage: Eukaryota > Viridiplantae > Streptophyta > Magnoliopsida > Lamiales > Oleaceae > Olea > Olea europaea. The sequence continues at coordinate 6,521,411 of NC_036258.1, read as the reverse complement.
CAGAAAAAAATACATTGTAATAAACTTCTCAATGGGAAAAAAAAAATAGAGAGAGAGAGAGAGATAATAGAGGAAGAAAAACCTATGAAGGGAAAATAGGACTTTTTTGTAAAATTTAAAAAATAAAAATGCCATAAACCCACAAAAAGAACATAAATTTTTACCCTAAATGTGATCTCCTCTGTCAATTTCTTCTTCAAGATTTGAATGAGAGAATGGTCATATAAGTTGCATAAAAATCATATTGGGTCGGTCAGTGGGACGTTGGCCAGAGATGTAGAGTAATGAGCGACGGAGTGGAGGGGACTATTTTGGGAGAAATGGCGTGGATTCTCAGTTTTAAGACATTATTGACTTTTTCATTAACTTATGTTTTGCTTATTTTCCATTTTTATTTTCACTTCTTTTGCCCTTTTTAAATGCTAGCTCAATTTTTTTTGAATTCTGTACTTTCCATGAATTATTTCTTGTACCCATAGCATTATTGTAATGTAAATAATTAGTATGATAAATGTAACACGTATGACATATGCATACATAGGCTTTTGTAAACCATGCTTATGAACAGGAGTTGTCTTGTTGATCCCTTGAAAAATCAAAATTTTCTTCGATTAAATGGCACTTTCTGACAAAATAACATCAGAGTCTCACTATCTTCATATTGCACATTTGACTCCTAACACACCCGAAACCTAAAAACGTATGCGAAAATTCAGCCAGAAAACTTGACAGTTGGCCTTAGTAATTTCTTTGTTTTTTTATGTCAATAGATAAATAACATTATCAAATATTTTTCTAAGACAATATATTCATTATAATTATTTTAAATTAAAAATAAAATCAATTAAATCTCAGAATTTGTAAAACTACAAATTTAAAACATAATCCATATAGTTGAAAATTTTAAAAATAAATTCAAATACTCTTTTATGCATCAGACTTGCACAATTTGATTTTTCAATTTCTAAATTTTCATAAAATAAAAAAATATCAAATAAATTTAAATTATTTTTAATGTAAAATGGAAAATGCTTGATTATTGGAATATTAATAAGTCTTGACAAAATGGATTATTTTAAGTAAATAGGGTTACCGATATTTTGATAATGGATAAGTGAAAGGGTTATGCGACTTTGACAGAAAGTGGTTGACAAATAAAGTGACATAATGTGATTTGGCAATGAATTTGATGAAAAGTTGACTATATTTAAAACAATCCAATAATGAAGTATCATGTGGTATTATATCAACCATTATGTCACTGTAGTATAATTCTAAGCACAATTCTAAATTTGTGCCGCCAATGCGCGGTGTATGGTGAAAACGCGAAGCCTCTTGGTTTGGCGGCTTATTTAGCGGTCAACAGCAATTGTTGCGCATCTAGTCTTGCTTAATTATCTTTTTTTTTTTAATTTAAATTTGTTTTCAATGTTTGGTAGGTATTATTTTAATTATTAAACGATTTTTCGATTAATTAAAAATCAAAAATAAGAAAATGCATTTTACGTTTTTTTTTTTTTTTTTACGCCTATGTCTCACCTTAACTCGTATAACACATAGTTTGACCTCCACACATCGTCACACATTACGCCTTTAAAAACACTGATTCTAAGTGAAAGACTAAGACCATCATCAACATTCTATGAAAATAGTGCAATGTTCACATCTTTCATAGTCATCACCGTCTTATTCATTAGTTATTATTTATCACTTGATTACAATAAAATATAAATATTAAATAAATAAATAAATAATCGGCAATCCACTACCATACTGTTAATTACTTTAACACTGGTGCGAACTCTAGCATACACATATTACACCTAACCCATTCCTGACCACTTTTGAAATTCACAAAGATACAAAATACTGACTCTCGGACTGCTCATCCACTAAATCTCATTATATTGCTCATCAATTTTTGACTTGCTGACAAATAGCAAGACAAACTTTCAACAACAAGGCAGATAATCTGATCAGTGATAGAGAATGATGGACTCGCTACCGCCCGCCGGAGGAAACCAACAACCACCTTCGTCATCATCTTCAAAGACGGCGAAATTGGATGCTCCGCTGCACGCAATCGGCTTCGAAATTGACGACCTTTCACCTCATAAAGTCACCGGTCACCTTCTAGTCACCCCAAAGTGCTGTCA
>NC_036258.1:6508270-6519155 GCF_002742605.1 Olea europaea var. sylvestris | reverse complement strand
CTGCACGCAATCGGCTTCGAAATTGACGACCTTTCACCTCATAAAGTCACCGGTCACCTTCTAGTCACCCCAAAGTGCTGTCAGGTAGTAATCACTCTCATCTCTGAATTCTGATCTTAGTAATTGGGCTTAATTTTATATGTGGGGCAGCCGTTCAAGGTGTTACACGGAGGGGTTTCCGCTCTGATAGCGGAGGCGCTGGCAAGCATAGGAGCCCACCTGGCATCCGGCTTCCGGCGAGTGGCAGGAATACACCTTAGCATCAACCATCTCAAGAGTGCCCAATCCGGTGACCTTGTTCTTGCCGAAGCAACTCCTGTCAATGTTGGCAAAACCATTCAGGTATCAACAGCATACCATGTTTTATTATTTTATTTTATTTTTGTACACGATTTTGCTTGCTTTGTTAGCCAATAATAAATCGTAAATTCTACGAAATATATGAATAAAAATTATAATTTGCAAACTTGTACTATAACTTATGATCGAATTCATAGTATGGGAATGTCCGGCAAAATCGTCCTAGTAAATTTTCCATTTGGTTTATTTGATCGAGATAATTTAAGTTTGCGTGTTCTAATTGAGATTTTGCCGGACATTACCACAATTTATTTAAAATAGTTTGAAGGATAACAATAATTTCAATTCCGAACGGCAGGTGTGCCAACTAATACTGTTAGGTGTAACTTGGAAGATAAAAACTCTAACCACTTGTTTGGTAAATTCTTCTATGTATTTATTATGTAAGAAAATTAAATAAAATCATTTGTCAACCCTTCTTGTCAAGGATGTCATTGAAGTTTGTAGTGATAAACATGTTAAAATAGTTCACCATTCTGGTTTCTTGAGATGCCATTCTCTTCGCCAAGCTAAGAGCTCAAATGTTCGACTCTCGACTATAGATCATCACAACTGCTATCCACGGTCGCAATATGCAATCAGTAGTGCTTAAATGTCTAGTAATCGATCTCATTACTTACACTCTGTTTTGTACAAATTAAAATAAAGATTTTAATCCAAGTCAAATTAAAAATTAATTTTAACCACATATTATATAAGTTCCACAACTTTTCAATCACACATTTCATCAATTTCTATCAAAATCTACTAAAAATTTAATTTTAAAAATCCACCAAACTGGGGCTAAATAAGTACTGTCTTGTGGCAGGTTTGGGAGGTGAGCCTCTGGAAGCGCGATTCTTTGAAGTCTGAGAAGAAAACATTGATATCATCGTCAAGAGTGACTCTTCTTTGTAACATGCCTGTGCCGGAAACTGCTAAAGATGCTGGTGAAAATCTCAAAAAATATGCAAAATTATGAGTTCAATTCAATGTAATGTATTTCTGCAATTGTTAAAACATAATTTAGCTCAAATTCATTAAGTATACAAGTACAATCAAATGAAGCATCTTCCTGTTGTGCAAGTCTGCATATTGCCCCAGAAGAAAACACAAATGGTTGCCAATTAAGAACACTCGAATAGGTACTTTTCGTTCATCCTCCTGCAAAAACAATTGACTTGCGAAACTGGCATAGACATGAAATTGAAGATTCATAAATAAAGCTTGGCACATTTAAGCACCCCGAAAGGGCATGTATAAGTTTGGTGGTTCTCCCTTAGCAGGCTTAAAACGAATAATTGCCATAATCTCTCAAATTTGATCGTTTCCACTAGATGTGCCCTAAATCGACACCCTTGAGAGCAATGAAGGGATGAACCGAAGCAAATGAATATTCTAAAATCTCTATTCCATGAGTGCATTGAGCAATATGGCATCTTTCATACTCATTTAACTAGGACGAGGTTGTAGACCCGCCCAACATCATTAGCCATCTGGTACTATGTAATGTCGAGTGTCCCGTTCAGTACACTATCGTTTTGAAGGCTAAAATTGAAATCAAATTTTAAATGATGGACAAGAAACTCTACCGTCAAATATGAGGTTTAATGTCTAACCACCTTTACATTCACAAATGGCCAAAAAGTGGAGATTAAATGTGAGGTTACATTACATTCCCTTTAATCATAAGAGATGCACACCATAGGCCTTACAGCTTTATAAATATCTTCGTTCTTACTCTGACAGACATGTACGTAGCCCACCTGTTGATGCTTGAAAAATCCAGTCCAAATTCCTTTGGTAGGTCCAGTAATGGATCTCATTCTACTCTTCTTGGATCAGCCAATGAATCAAACCTTCAAGAATATATCACGTATAACCTTATTCCAAGTAGATGCAATCGTCTTCTTCTTCTAGCTCCCTTCCATCTGCTTCCCAAATCCTATCATTGTTGTCATGCTAGACGCCATACAGTTTAGTGTCCACGGTGCACTCTTGCACCAATATCTGGTTTCACTCAAGTTAGGACCATATTTCAAGGACCTCTACTTTGATGGCTTTCCTATTGATATCACTCGTATTCTATTAGGGGTATCTAAAGGAGGAGTCATGATTTTGTTTTAGTAATTCCATGTTCCAAAACTACTGATGCTTCTTGTGAGGCTAAGTTGTATTTCAAGAAATTTTTCCACTTGGATGATTTGCTTCCTACCATTGTATAATTCTGTGAATACTTTCAGAAGCATTATAGAAATTTTTTAGAATCATTTTAACATATTAATCTGCTTTCTACACTGAAATTAATGATCAATCAAAGATTGTGGACATAGAATGAAACGAACTGTTAGAGTTGTAACTCAAATAGAAGTCTTGAATTGCATGTTGTTGGTGTTGGAAAGGAGTTTAACTACATTCAACAACAAGGAAACACAATCCCGTTGAAATTGGGTCTCCTAATTGTAATATTTTTTTTTTGCCTTTGACGACTCTTCTAGGGTTTGAAATGTGGCCTATAAATACAAAGCCCCTTTGTCAGTTTTATTTAAGCATTATTACTATATCTATAATTTCTCTCAATATTGTCAGTTTATAATACATCATTCCTCTGTGATAAATTTACTTTGTTGATTTCTTTACTTTTAATCTTATTTCCCATTGTGATTTTTATTACTTCACATCGACATTAAATCTCATTATTTACAATCCAGTTTGGGATCAACATGAATAAGAACTGGGATTATAGAAGGGGAAAGGGGGAGAAGCAGAAGTTTGGAGAACTATGTTTGTATTCAATATTCTTGGGTCTCCTAATTGTAATATTTTTTTTTTGCCTTTGACGACTCTTCTAGGGTTTGAAATGTGGCCTATAAATACAAAGCCCCTCTGTCAGTTTTATTTAAGCATTATTACTATATCTATAATTTCTCTCAATATTGTCAGTTTATAATACATCATTCCTCTGTGATAAATTTACTTTGTTTATTTCTTTACTTTTAATCTTATTTCCCATTGTGATTTTTATTACTTCACATCGACATTAAATCTCATTATTTACAATCCGGTTTGGGATCAACATGAACAAGAACTGGGATTATAGAAGGGGAAAGGTGGAGAAGCAGAAGTTTGGAGAACTATGTTTGTATTCAATATTCCAAGTCTCCTATTACAATGCACATGCTCATTTTATATAGGGTTTTAATTAATCTAATTTTTAAGTAAGAAACAACAAATAAAATACTAGAAAATCCACAAAATAGACCTAATTACTTTTCCTAAATTAATAATCTAAACTTGGATAGCCTCGTATATTCATCAGTTGTCATACAGAATATTGTACTCTTAGTTGCTTTTTTTCCTTCTCTGGTCATTGCTCTCTATATATAAACATATTGAAGCCAATAAAATTTGACCATTCCTAAAAGAAACAGTAGACAGAAAAAGAATCCCGATAACCTATGATGCTCGAACTCGAGTACGGGTACGTATTTAAGTGACGAATATTTTATTTTCTAAAATGAAGGATATGACGACATGGCTAAAAATAGTCCAAATTTTGGACATGGGTATATAGGTAGGTCTTCCACACTTCAATTTTTTCCCAAAAAATTTATACGTAAAAAGTAATATAATAATTAAGTGACAAATTGTTAAAATATAGAACGTCTCACTTAAAACCAACTAGAAATTTATACCAAAAGTCTAAAACACCAAAAATAGCATAAATTTACATGGCAAAAGCACAAAAATAAAAGTTAGAAATGACAAATAATTACAATTGCCATACCCACTTGAACATTGAAGGATCCGCCCCATATTTTATATCCATACACATCGTATCGTGTCAACAAGGGTGTGCCGATCGAAATGCCAAGTTCAAGCATCACAACTAATAACTGGGACCTTGTATATCTACATAGACAAATGATATCACTATAATTGTCTTAGAGGATCATCATGTCATTAATTCTTTGTTCTATGGAAAGATCATCCTTCTATAGATGATACTTGGATACCACAAGTGTCTTAACTAGTGGAGCAACATTTGCAGCATATATCACTAAGTCGAGTTATTTCAGCCCATTAAAAATGATAGAAATCACATTCCCAATGAAGAAGATCACCTTGAGGGGGGATTAAATTCCAACAGGACACTTGTTCTAGGCATCCATTTAGAAAGTACATATTAATAGATTTTCCAACTCTTCTAGTTGCAAAGAAGTACTTATCAGTTACATTAAATAAATACAACGTAGATTTTGTATCTTTTACCCCAATTCTTTCTCTAGAAGGAAAAAATAAATAAAAAATAAAAAATCCTCAAGTTGGTAGTAGGCTCCAGAATCAAACAAGAAAGCATAGTGCTTACTAAAGGAAGATAAATACAAGTGGACACATACAAGTTACATCAACCAAATTATCGATTATGTACCAGACTACATTGATCATGTGAATTTCTACATGCAATTGTGAACTTGATATCTGTAAGACTAAAATGATATTCGTCTTTCATGTTGAGAAATTTTGATGGAACATAAATAGCAGAATTATTGCTTCTGTTCTTTCTTTGCACGAGGACTTACATATATCCTTTGCCTCAACAATCCAAAAATCATATAATTGCACTCATTACTGATGTAATATAAAGTAACACTAGTTGTGGAATTTTACAAATTCTCGAGGAAGGTATTACCTGCATATGCTAAGTTGTTGCGTCAAATCTTTGATATCAAGGCCGAACAGTTTTTGAGTGTCAACAAGGTTTCAGGCACCTCTTTTTAGATCATTTCAGATAATTTGTCCATTGAAGCTGCCAATCCTCAGAGATTCTAAAAAACATAGTGTAACATAGGCTAAATAAGTACTGTCTTTTAGAAGGTTTGGCAGGTGAGCCTTTGGAAGCGCAATTCTTTGAAGTCTGAGAACAAAACATTGATATCATCGTCAAGAGTGACTCTTCTTTGTAACATGCCAGTGCTATAAACTGCTAAAGATGCTGGTGGAAGTGTCAAAAAATATGCAAAAATATGAATTTAATTCAATGTAATGCATTTTGATAAGCCTCCCATCCGATTCACTTAATCTGGAAGAGTAATGAAGCATGACTCACCAGCTGGCAGGAAAGGGGGACTGCATTCTGTTGCAGGGGAAAGTAGTTAGGCAAAATTAGTTAGGAGAAAGTCATAAATAGAGGTAGAAGGAGAGTCTGGAGGTAGGCATAAATTGAGAGAAGGAAGAGATAGCGGAGAGTCCCTATCTAAGTCTATTACCCTTCGGTTATGAAGTCAATTTCTTCAATACAATTAAAAGTTCAGTTACTTATTTCTGTGTTCTTTTACAGCAACTTCTTTTCTTGGTTGGAGTCCTAACACATTTCTGCAACTGTTAAACATAATTTATCTCAAATTCATAAAGTATATGAGTACAATCAAATGAAGCATCTTCCTGTTGTACAAGACTGCATATTCCCCAGAAGAAAACACAGATGGTTACCAATTAAGGACACTCGAATAAATAGTTTTTGTTCATCCTCTCCTATAACAACAATTGACTTGCGAAACTGGCATAGATATGAAATTCAAAATTCATAAATAAAGCTTGGCACGGTTAAGCACCCCGAAACGGTGCATATAAATATGGTTATTCTCACTTAGCAGGCTTAAAACAATAATTGCCATGATCTTTCAAATTTGATCGTTTCCACTTGATGTGCCGTAAAGCATTTCTTGATTGATCAACACCCTTGAGAGCAGTGAAAGGATGAATTGAAGCAAATGAGGTATTCTAGAATCGATATTCCATGAGTACATTGAGGAATATGGCATGAAAAATGCCCAACTTACTCGTTTAACAAGTTTGTAGACCTGCCCAACATTGCTGGCAAAATGGTACTATGTAATGTTGAGGGTCCAGTTCAGTACTCTATCACTTCGAAGGCTAAAATTGAAATCAAATAAAATAAAATTTTAAACGATGGACAAGATACTCTCATATATGAAGTTTTATGTCCCACCACCTTTAACAAATGGCCTAAAAGTAGAGATTAAATGTGAGATTACATTACATTCCCCTGAATCATAAGAGATGTACCTAGCCCAACTGTTGATGCTTGACAAATCTAGTCCAAGTTCCTTCGGTAGGTCCAGTAATGGATCTCATTCCACTCTTCCTGGATCAGCCAATGGATCAAACCTTCAAGAATATATCACGTATAACCTTAACTCAAGTAGATGCAAAAGTCTTCTTCTTCTAGTACCTTCCATCTGCTTCTAAAATTCTATCTTTGTTGTCATGCTAGACGCCATAAAGTTTAGTGTCCACAGTGCACTCCTGCACCAATTTCTAGTTTCACTCAAGTTAGGACCTCTATTGTGATGGCTTACCTATATCACTCTTTTTTTTTTTTTTTTATCATGGGTTTTCGGGCCAACTTACACGCACCTCGACTAATCCCAGGGGGCCCTAAAGTTTACAGCTGGTTACTCACCTCAGTGGTTTTGAGAAAACTCGAACTGGTGACTATTGAGAAACAGATCTAAGATCTGGCCACTGAGCCACCCCTCAGGGTTTATTGATATCACTCTATTAAGGGGATCTAAAGATGGGGTCATGATTTTGTTTTGTTAATTCCATGTTCCAAAACTACTAATGCTTGTTGTACGACTAAATTGTTTTTCAAGAAAATTTTCCACTTGTACGATTTCCTTCCTACATTGAAATTAATGGTCAATCAAAGGTTGTTGACATAGAATGAAACTAACAAGAACAAGGATTATAGAAGAAGGGGAAGGGGAAGGGGAAGAAGCAGAAATTTGGATAAATATGTTTGTATTCAATATTATAAGTCTCCTATTACAATGCATAAGCTATTAAAAGGGTTTAAACTAATCTAATTTAAGCAAGAAACAACAAATAAAATACTAGAATATCTATAAAATAAACCCTACTTACTTTTCCTAAACTTGGAAAGCCTCATATATACAAGGATCCAGTTATCATTCTTCATTTTTCTGCATGGACAAATGATGTCACTATAGATGTCTTAGAGGATCATTATGTCATTAATTCTTTGTTCGATGGAAAGATCATCCTTCTATAGATGATACTTGGATACCACAAGTGTCGTAACTAGTGGAGCAACATTTGCAGCATATATCACTAAGTCGAGTTATTTCGGCCCATGAAAAATGATAGAAATCACATTCCCAATGAAGGAGATCACCTTTAGATGGATTAAATTCCAACAGGACACTCTTGTTCTAGGAATACATTTAGAAATTACTCATTAATAGATTTTCCAATCTTCTAGTTGTAATGAAATACTTATCAGTTACATTATATAAATACAGCATAGATTTTGTATTCAGATTTGGTATCTTTTACCCCAATTCTTTCTCTAGAAAAAAAATTAAAAATCCTCAAGTTGGTAGTAGGCTCCAGAATCGAACAAGAATGCATAGTGCTTACTAAAGAAAAATAAACACGAGTGGGTAAATACAAGTCACATCAACCAAATTATCAATTATGTACCAGACTACATTGATCATGTGAATTTCTACATGCAATTGTGAACTCCATAACTGCAAGTGTAAAGTTAACTCACATATTCATTTAAATATTTTCTTCAACAAAAATAGCAATTAGGGCCGAACTCAAAATTGCTCCTACAGCCTGAGTGATGATGCACATAACATACAAAATCAAAACAGAAGTCATGTGCTTGCGCATTACAATTTTTAGGAAGTGAATAACATACCATTGAGAGGACAAATGGGAGAGAAAAAAGACCAAATTCAGGGGAGGGTCGAACATAAATAATCTTGAAGCGTGTGACTCCGGAGATGATAAATAAGTCACCTTCCCAATTGGCAGTGCAGATTCACTTTTTTTCCGACGGAGATGTTTATAGCACGTACCAAGACTGCGTGCCGCCGGGGCCGATGAACTAATTCCTCCAAAAACCAATGCGGGCTCGAAGTTTTCACCGTAGATGTACTGAATATGGCGGGAGCGGTCGAGCAGAGAAACACTGCATTTCCGATTTCTCTGGTGACTTACGTCGAACAATCACCGGGTAAGAATTGAAGACGACACACTGACTTTCCAGGATATGTATTAACGAAAGAGATAAAATCATTGAGTTAAAAGTTCAAAATCCCACTATTAAAAACCCAACTGAAATTCCTTCGAACACAAATCTAACAATTAAAACCCAACCCAAATTCCGTCAAACCCTCCTTAATACAACAATAGAAACACAAACCAAATTCCTTAAAACCAAAATCCAACAATAAAAAACTAAACCTAAAAATAATTTAACCCAAATCCATTTTAAAAAGTTTTCGAAATTTAAGGGAGGAAATATTGGCCAATAGCCGGTTGACCCGACCATTTTTCCAATGAGGCTTTGACCAATTAAAAGAAAAAAAGGAAAAAAAGTAAAAATATTTAAAATATTGAAAATAAAGAGAAATTCAAATTTATCCTTACTATGTAAAGAAAAAAGAGAAGATAATAAGAAAAAAAAATTACTGTAACACTGATAAAAAAAAGGAAAATAGACGCCATACTTAATGTTTTTATGTTGATTTTTTGAAAAAAAAAAAAAACATAATTTTGTATACATGTATTGATTTTTGGAAAATGGCATGATTTTTGGGTAAGGATAATAGCTTGGAAGGAGGAAAGTGGAGTAGAGATCGTCAAAAATGAAGTTTTCCGACAATCTCCACAAAGGAGACGCTTAGCCCAACTAACTCGGTCGTTTAGGCATGTCTAGACGGCCTAGTCAACTGGGCCAACCGTTATCTAGGCCCAGAATTTTTTTTAAAATTACTTATTTATTTATTTTCTTTAATTTTTGAAGTTAACTATTTATTTTAATTGTTTATATTGTGTTGTCTAATATTTAATTATTATTTGAACTGTTTAATTTTAATGTATATTATGTATTTAAAATTATTACTTTGAAATGCTTAATATAAATGTCTTATTATTTATCTAAATATTTATTATTTGTCAATTTAGTTTTAATTACGTATTTTATGTTAAGTAATAGTAAAAAAAATTAAAAGAAATAATTAAATATTAAATAAGTAATATACATAAAGAACTTAAATAAATATTTAAACATCTGTAAAATAATAAATAAGCAATTAAATTAGAAAATTAAAATATCAATCAAATTAAATTTCTGCAAAGCAATAAAATAAATTTTTAAATATTAAATAAACAATATGCATAAAAAATTAAAAAAAAGTATTTAAACATTAATTAAAAATAAATAATTAAATTAAGTGTTAGTAAAATAATTAAAATAAACAATGAAAATATTAAAATAAATGATGAAAATAAGCGTTAGTAAAAAAATTAAACGAAATAATTAAATATTAAATAAGTAATATACAAAAAGAATTTAAATAAATATTTAAACATTCGTAAAATAATAAAAATAAGCAATTAAATTAGAAAATTAAAATATCAATCAAATTAATTATTTGCAAAGCATTAAAACAAATATCAATAAAGAATTTAAATAAATATTTAATAATTTTTTATTTTATAATATTGAATTTAATTGTTTATAAATATTTCATGAATTATGTAAATTGTTTATTTAAGTAAAATAATTAATTGTTTTTTATTTCATTTTATTTAAAATATAAATAATGAAATAAATATAATAAACAATTGAATATTCAATAAACAATTAAAATAAATGAGAAATTAATATAAATAATTAAATGAAGTAAATAAATATGAAATAAACTATTAAAATAAGTAATTAAGTATTAAACAAACAATATACATAACCAATTAAAGTAATTAATGAGATATTTAAATAAATATTAAATTAAATATTTAATAAGTAATTTAATAAATCCAATAATACTTTAATTTTTTATGTATATTATTTGTTTAATATATAATTATTCATTTTATACTTTATTTGTTTATTTAAATATTTCACGAATTATGTTAATTATTTATGTATATTGTTTATTTAAATAAAAAATAAATAACTAATTGAAATAAATTAAATAAATATTAATAAAATAATTAAAATAATGAATTGAAATAATAAATAACTAATTGAAATAAATTCAATAAACAAGTAACTTAAATGTTAATCAAGCAATAAAAATAATTAATTAACGTAAATAACAAATAAATATAAATAATAAAAACTAGTTTAAATATGTAATTAAATATTAAATAAATAATTGAAATAAATAATTAGAATTTAAATATTAGTTAAATATTTTAAATGAACAATAATTATAAAAAGAAGCAATTTAAATAAGAAATAAAATATTAAATAAACAATTTAAATAAACAATTGAAATAAATAATTAAAATTTAAGTATTAAATAAAAAATAATTAACATTTAAATATTAAATAAATAATTTAAATGAACCATAAATATAAATAATAAAAATAAGTAATTAAATATTAAATAAATAATTGAAATAAATAATTAACATTCAAAATAAACAATTAAACATTCAATTAACAATTAAAATAAATATTAAATAAACAACCAAA
>NC_036258.1:6484489-6506599 GCF_002742605.1 Olea europaea var. sylvestris | reverse complement strand
ATAAATAATTAAATAAAGTAATTACATTTTAAATACATAATATACATAACCAATTAAGATAATTAAATAATGAAATATCTAAAGAAGAAATTAAATTAAATATTAATTTTTTATTTAACTAAGTGATTAAATAAATAATTAAAAAATAAATAAATAATATACATAGCTAATTAAGACAATTAATTAAAAAATATTTAAATAAGAAATTAAAATAAATATTAATTTTTTATTTAACTAAGTGATTAAATAAATAAATAAATAATAAATAAATAATATACATAGCTAATTAAGACAATTAATTAAAAAATATTTAAATAAGAAATTAAAATAAATATTAATTTTTTATTTAAATAAGCGATTTAATAAATAATTAAATAAAGTAATTAAATATTAAATGAGCAATATACATAACCAATTAAGGTAATTAATAAAGAAATATTTAAACGAAAAACCAAATTAAATATTAATTTTTTTATTTGAGTAAGTGTTTAAAATAAATAATTATATAATGACCAATTAAGATAATTAATTAATAAAATATTTAAAAGAGAAACCAAATTAAATATTTAAATGAGAAACTAAATTAAATATTAATTTTTTAATTTGAGTAAGTATTTAAAATACATAATTAAATAAGGACCAATTAAGATAATTAATTAATGAAATATTTAAAAGAGAAACCAAATTAAACATATTTTTTTTATTTGAGTTAGTGTTTAAAACATATAATTAAATATACATATATCAATTAAGATAATTAGTTAATGAAATTTTTAAATAAGAAATCAAATTAAACATTAATTTTTTTATTTAAACAAGTGATTAAATAAATAATTAAATAGATTAATTAAATATTAAATAAATAATATACATAATCGATTAAGATAATTAATTAATGAAATATTTATACAAGAATTAAATTAAATATTAATTTTTTTATTTGAGTGAGTGTTTTAAATAAATAATTAAATATAAAGTGAAAAGTATTTGGTTTTTTAATTTGTAATTTAAGGGTATTTTTGTCTTTTTAAACAAAATTCTATCTTTGTAATTGTATAAATTATTTAAGGATATTTTTGTCTTTTATTCAACAAATGGCCATTTTGAAGATTGGCAAAATTTTTTTATCAAAGTGAAAAAATGGCATTTTGACTTGACTAATTTAAAAAGTACCCCAATTTAAGGTTACAGATTTATCGAGGTTACATTTTCGAATTTATTGGTTACAGATTTTTTTTTAGTCACAAATTATCGAAATTTAAGGTTATATTTTAATGCTTAGCCATAAAGAACTAAATAATTAGTCACGTACACCCACTCTCAATCCTGATTCACCACCAATACTTGGTCACAAATCAACCAAATAGTTGGTCACTGACGCTCTTCGTCCCATCCAGTCACTGTACCACCACCTCCACCGCCATCATCACAACCACCACCAACAATAACAATAACACAACACCACTGCCACCAACATCACCACCTCACTAGTATCATGACCACCACCACAGTTGCCACCATCACCATCTCATCATGCCCTCAACAACCAAGACTTTCACTTCCACAATTCTAATAGCGATGCTGCACAATAAGTTGCTACAATGGCCGCAACACCACTACTTAACAACCACCAAGACACCAACGCCACTACTAGCTCACCGCCACTACTACCACACCGAAAACAAGTAAAAACCACTCACAACTAACATCAAAACAATAACAAAAAACGAACATCACCATCGATCTGCGCTGCAGCAACATTGTGTTGTTCGTGGTCTTCGTGCAGCTTCTTCGACACTGCGAGCAGCATTGTGAAACAGCGGTCACAACGAAGCGCCGCTACACAGCGACGCTCGAAGACAATCTGAGTGAGCACTGCTCGACGACGATAGCCATGTGCAAGGAGAGGATAGAGAAATACAGAGAAAGAGAAAGGGGAAGAAAAGGGAAAGCGTCGCTCGCTGCTCATAGCGATTAGCTCCGCTGTGATATGGTGACTACGTCTATGTAGAGGAAAGAAGATAGAGGGAGAGAAGAGTGAGAAGACCACTCATTGTGACGAGCTCCGTTTGATCCAATGACGACAGCTTTGTAGAGGAGAGAAGATTGAAAGACGGAGAGATAGAGAGAAGAGGGGAAAATTTGGGAGAAAATAATCTAGGGTTTTAATTGGATGGGTTGGGTTATACATATTGAAAACCTGATTTTTGAATAAGTTAACTTTAAACCTTATATTTGAACTCCAATCTTTAAACACCTATATGGACGTAATTTCCTCCTAAATCAAACAACTAAAACCCAAATAGAAATCCAACAATTAAGACCCAAAATAATTCCTTCAAACCCAAATCCAACAACCCCAAATACAATTAGAATTGAACAAAAATTCTTGAAAACAAAAATCCAACAATTAAAATCCAACCCAAATTACTTCAAACCTAAATTCAACCATTAAAACCCAACAAAAATAGGGAAGACTACATAACTACAACATTATAAAAACACATTTCATAAATAACAAACTCATTAAAACATTTCAAAAATCAGATAATAAATATATTTATTAAATATTAAACTATAATATAATATACATTAATTATTTCCACTCCATGCCACCTCACTAACCCCATCCTATCACCTCACTACACAACTTTCCCTTCACTCTCCACCGGAGATATCCATCGGCTCCGGCATTCACTCTGGAGACCGCTCAGGCAGCAGCTCCGACGACTGGTCCAGCAACTGTTCCAAAAAATTGCTGCGGCGAACGCTCGTTGACTGCTCCGACAAACTGCTCCAGCGACTATTCCACCAATTGTTCTAGCTCCGATGATAGAAAAATCTCCAAAAATTGTGATGGTTGTAGTGGTGCATTGTAGTTATCAGATTTGCAACCATGTTATCTGTGAACATACCTGTGTTATATGTGACCAATTCACTGACTTATGTTATCTGAGAATCACAGCGACCAACTTTGCCTTCGGTGTGACTAATTGTGACCAAATTTGTATTCAATGTGACTATCTATAACCAGATCAATCTCAAGTCACAGCCGATCACAATCAATACAAAATTGATTACAAAAAGTGACAACCAGATCTGGAATAGAAAACCAGATCTCCAACCATCATAGCAAATTTGTTCGAAAAAATAATAACCACAAGTACAACTAACATCTTTAACTCAAATTGATGACCATAAATACTACATTCACCTCAAATCCACAACAATTATCACTACCATAACTTCCACCAAATCTTCAAAAAACATCAACCAGCACCACTACACTTCTCTCGTGAAACTCCGGTGAGAAAAATGGTAGGTGGTCGGAATCTAGAGGGTGGGTGGGGAAGAAGTCGTATATCTGATTTTTAGGTAAGAGAGTGCCGAACTAATTTTTGGGGAAAGAAATAGAATGTATGGGTTAAAAATTGATACAAGATCTAGGGTAAATTGATACGTGACTGTCTGTGACCAGATCAATCTCAAGTCACAGCTGGTCACAAACAGTCACAACGAAATCTCGAACAAAAAAAATCAGATCTCCAACCACCACAGCGGATCTGTTTGGAAAAATAATAACCACCACTACTACTAACATCTTTAACTCAAATCTACAACAACAATCATCACTACCATAACTTCCACCAACACCTTCAAAAAATACTAACCAATTGATTACCGAATATTTCTCGATAAAGATTTCCAATATTCTTCTTCACTGCGCAGAAAAAGGGAGATGGTTGGGTGGGTGGTGGTAGAGAGAGAGAGAGAGAAGATAGGGCGAAGAAAGAGGTGGGAAAATGAAAATATATAGGGCTTGGATTTGAGAATGAAATGGGATGGAATGGGCTTCATTGTGTCGAAAAGGGAGATGATTGGGTGGGTGGTTGTAGAGAGAGAGAGAGGTGGGAAAATGAAAATACTCGAGACTTGGATTTGGGAAGGAAATGGGTGGAATAGGCAGTGGTACGTCGGTTTAATTAAATTTTCATTAATTATAATTATTAAATCTAATTAACACCTGATTTGTGAAATGAAAATTAATCATCCTTATTTTTGAAAATTAGTTTTTAAATGTAGGTTTCTAGGTAGTTTTCTCACAAAAATATTCCTTCAAATCCAACCAAAATTTTTTCAAATCCAAATCCAACAATTAAAACCCAACACAAAAGTTCCTGCAAACCCAAATCCAACAATAAAAGTCCAACCCAAATATATTTTAATTACAAATCCAACAATTAAAAGCCAGCCCAAATTACTTCAAATAAAAATCCATCCCTAATTACTTCAAAACCAAATTTAACTACTACCCAAATATTGCTTTACCAACCCAAATATTCCTTAAAACACAAACACAATAATTAAAATCCAACCCAAATTACTTCAAACTCAAATCTAACAATTATAACCCAACCCAAAAAATTCCTTCAAACCCAAATCCAACAATTAGAACCCAACCCAAAAGATCCTTCAAACAAAAATTCCAATAATCAAAAACCTAACCCATATATTCTTTCAAACCCAAATCTAAAAATAAAAATCCAACCCAAATATCTCCAAACTCAAATCCAACAACTATAACCCAAATATTGCTTTAAACCCAAATCCAACTATTAAAATCCAACCAAAGTTTTCCTTCAAATCCAACTCCAACAATTAAAATCCAACCCAAATTACTTCAAACCCAAATCCAACTATTAGAACCTAACCTAAAAATTTCTGCACACAAATCCAACTATTAAAATCTAGTGGAAATTACACGGTTCCAAGTGTTCGAAGATCGCATTGCAAACATCAGGTGGAGAAGTTTTTTATGCACAATTCAAGTTTTGATTTAATTATTAAATGTAAAATATTTTTGTTATCCTTTAATAATTAGTCGATATGTATAGTAACTAATGGCGTGTTTCCTTAATTATTGTAATTCAAATTAATAATTATCTTAATTGTCGTATTAATCCAACTCCTATCTTCATCTCTCTCTCTCTCTCTCTCTTCTCCACAATTTCACACAGCATCTCCAAACCCTCTCTCTGTCAAACTCGTCCTTCACGACTCTAAAAAATATTTCCATTCAGTTACTTTTCATTCTCACGATTTTCGAATTCATTTTGTTCAACTTATCGCTATATCATCAACGGAATCCATTACATTGTTCATAACAATAGAATTAAAATGTAGAAATCAAAGGCTGCATAAAGGTTCATTAATGTCGAAAACGCCACATAAAGGAGAGCCCCAAAAAAAACCGCACCGAAAAAACACACAGTATTTGTGACCAAGCGAAAAGGGTAATCGAACAAGGTTATTTCCTTTTTTTGGTATTTCTTTATCACTTTAGCGAGATGTATGTATGAAAAATCGTTGGGTATAAATTATGGATTACATACTGGACATTTGTGAACTTTAATCAGATCAATTCAATTCAGTATTGGGAATAGCCTAGGGTTTTGGCTATGAAAACTGTGTAGAATAGAAATTCATTTGTGTTTGTATTTTGATGTCTAATATGTTGTATGATGTCAGAGAATCTAAATGTAACCATGGTAGACGATCTGTGACCTGAGCCAAATGTCTATGTGAATTGAATGCAATACATTATGTATGTTCTAAGAATGAAGAGCTCTTACCTGTGACCTTATTAATTTGATTGTACACTAACATAGACATATTCGTGACCTGAGTGTACATGAAAAAATTTATGTAGTGCTGAAATTATAACACAATGCTGTGATGTGATACAAATCAAATTGTTGGTTTTTTACAACTCTTCTAATTATTGGTTTGTTAGTGATAATGTGGTTCATATGACCTTATTAGTCTGAATGTAACCTTATTGAATGCATAACATGTGACCTTACATAGCAACACACAAATTTCTATGACCTGAGTGTACATGTGTATGTATATGTGACCCTTTTGACAGAGTATGTGATCTTATTTTAATCTTTTGTGTAAAATATCATCTGTGTGCAATTTCACTACAAGTGTTTAAATTGTTTCAATCTAAATACAGGCCTAACAATTCATAATACTAGAGAAAAAAGTGATTTCCATGCAAAATTATAACTTCAGTCCATAAAGGTGTCCTGAATACCACTCAAACAAGCTTAGGAAGATGACATAAACGTACTTTGATGGGAACCTGTGTTGCCCATTTTTTGGATTGCGATGGGATCGTGATATAACTAGGAATGGCAATCGGACTCGTCAACTTGGACCGTTTGTGGCTCGGCCTGAAAAAAGCTTGAGCCGCTCAAAGCTCGATTCTACTAAACCCCAATTTGGGTTGCTTGCCCATATGGCTCGTGGGTTCGGCTCGCGGGCCTTTATATATATGAAAAATAAAATAAAATTGAAGGCAGCAAGTTGTTGCCTTATTTTAGCTGCAACCTGCTGCCTTTTTTAAGGCAGCAGGCTTGCTGCCTATATATTCAAAAAAATAAAACAAAAATAAGCCAGCCTCTCAGGCTTGACTCGAAAAGGCTCGAGCCGAAAATTCAAGTCAAGTCTAAGTTTTTTGGCCAAGCTTCGGGCTCAAAAAAAGTTCGGATATTTTACCCAAGCCGACTCGGCTTGACTTGTTGACATCTCTAGATACAATCATAATTGATTCACTTCTTCCTTTTAAGGTAGGTTTATCATCTGAACGACAAAGAAATGTGATTTTATGTGGCTGAACGATATATGAGGTTCTCCATTTCTGATTTCTATTTAGTCACGGGCCTGAAATGTCACAGAGAATGTGACACACAGAAGTTCAATAGTAGACCATCAAAATTAAAGACAAAATATTTTTGTCAAGTGGATACTATAACACCTGAAGACATCAAGTCCACCTTCATATTTGCATGTCAAATGTTGGACTTGGATCTTGTTGAAGCTCTACCAGATGACGACATTGTTATGATCGGGGCTCTGTATTTCCTCACATCGTATCTCTTTTATAGAGATTACAAGAAAGTTATTGATAATTACTTGTTCGCTCTTGTTGAGGACTTTGCTGTAATAAAGAGGTTCCCATGGGGTAAATTATTATTTGAAATTACTTTTGGTTCATTGAAAGATGGGTTGAGTAGAAGAAACCCACATTACAGGCTATGAGGTATGTTGGTAACCTTCCAAGTATGAATTCACGAGGCTTTTTCGAGTCTAGATGGAATTGTTGTCACAAGAACATCAAGAACGCATCCCCGAATCAAGAAACTGGATAGTAGACAAGCAACCAACCGCTGTTGAGTTGGAAGGAGCTTATTGCTTCGCAAACGTTGAAGTAAAACTTTAGTAAGCCTTATGTTCAGTATAGTGAACTGTTATCATTACATTTATTCTAATACATACTGTATTGCAGATTGAGATTTGTGACTTCGAACCATCGAAAACAGAAATGGCCATGCCATACATAAATAGTGTACAGTACAAGAAGGCGATTCAACTGGAGTTTTCAATTGATTGTCGCAGAAAAAAGAGGATAAAGAAGTCAGCTGGCCATGCTAGTGCTAGTGTAAAATCAATGATCCTATTAACAAACAGTAGAATTAGGTAGCCTCATGTCTCTGACGACAATGATAATTTCGTTGATCCTCCACCATGACGTCAAGAGACATTTCCTCATGGAAAACCCCCGATTGATGAAGTAACGTCAGCGACCCATAACTCACCAAGTGAACCATACCCTCATGGGGCGCAATAGAGTGATGTAAGTTGTTCTTTAAGTCGATTCTATAATTTATTGTAATCATTGGTCACAGTCTCTGATTTTTAGGGCACATGTCTTTCACAACTGGTCACATAACTATTTTTTGGAAGCCACACGTAATCATTTTTTTAATCATTAGTCGCAGATCACTATTTTTTAGGTCACGTTTCCTTCACATTTGGTCATAGAGCTGTTTTTGGAGGTCACATCTAAACATTTTTTTAATTATTAGTCATAGATCACTATTTTTAAGGTTACATGTCTATCACATTTGGTCACGGAGTTGTTTTTGGAAGTCACATGTAACCATTTTTTTTTTCAAATCATTAGTCACAGATCACTATTTTTCAAGTCACATGTCTTTCAAATTTGGTCATGGAGCTGTTTCTGGAGGTCATATGTAATTGACCTATTCTGGTGTTATATCAGACTTGTGAGGAGTTGAGAATGTAAATATCCCAACATAAGTCAAATAATAAATTGTTGATAGTGGAGCTTGCTTACATCAAGTCACATGCTTGAATGCTAATCACACAACAAAAATGAACTACATCGTCCAAATGCAAGGAGAAATAAAAAGTGACTTGATAGAGATTCAATCTAATATGCAATTTCTGTCTGAAATTGTGTTCGCAATGATATCCTGTTTAATGGATGAGATCATGACAGTTTAGTGAAAAAGCAAGAGATCGTGATCATACTGTCGGAGGTGTAAAAGGTCATGGAATTGGAGATAAAGAACCTTAAGTTGTTGAAGGACCTAATAAGACTGACGAGGTGCTCACGTGACCTTTTTCACATTTTATTTTACAGACCACGGTTACATTTGACATGCCAAACATTCTTCTCTTTGATATACAGGTGGAAATCGTTCAACAAAATGTTGACGGGAAAGAGAATGGTAAGATGGACCCAAGTGAAAACATTGGTCTTCTCTATAGTCGCCAACCACCATCATTTGATTTAGGGATCGGATATACGTAACCTAGTGATGCACATTCTAAAGACATTCAGAAACATGTAGATTCCGTGATATCTGACGTGGTGACGACAATCAAAAGTATCGAGTTAGAGGTATTTACAAATCCAGTATTATATACTTTATTGGTCACAGACCAAAAATACATCAATAACAGTAAACATTAATAGGTCACAGATCACACACATCATTCAAAAACTAGTCACATATAGCTTCTATGTCAGATGTA
Organism: Olea europaea var. sylvestris; assembly: GCF_002742605.1. Taxonomy (NCBI): domain Eukaryota; kingdom Viridiplantae; phylum Streptophyta; class Magnoliopsida; order Lamiales; family Oleaceae; genus Olea; species Olea europaea. The sequence continues at coordinate 6,497,689 of NC_036258.1, read as the reverse complement.
AAACTTAATGAGCTGTTACAACAATATACAAGGATTCCCTTCTCTTGAAGCACGTTTTGAATTACCAATTAAGCCGGTTTTGGGGCCCGCGAGAATATTATAGTCTATATTCATTGTTGGAGAAGGGAAGTTGTTCAAGTATGATGATAATGTCATAGTTTTTGAACATTATAAAGGTGACGTTGAAGAAGCTGATAGATCGGCATTCATGGGCTGTTTCCAGAGAGGTTTCAAATCCAAAAACAAGTATGTATAATTTGTATCTATCTGAGAATGAAACTCAAGAAGTCATTGTAACACAGAGACTCGATATTCAATTTTCGTCTTTCCAGAAAAAAGTTTAATGAAGAGGACGACATAACCAAACCTGCATTAGTTATCAGTTCATTCCCAGTTGGTCACAAGTCATGGTTCTACCATCTTATAAACACATACACATCTTTTAGTAGCGATGTACGATAACACTTACATACTCATTTAACTCATATTCACCACCTTATGCTTTCACAAAATATAAGACACATTCACCATGTTCACAGATTGGTCACATATTTTAACTCCTTCAGTGACATGCCATTGTTAGTCACACATTCACAGATTGGTCACATATTCATAGATTGTTTCTATTTTTGTTACCGCACATGGATGCATGCTTCTATTACATTCGTCATTTTGCAAAACATGGCAAGAATGTAATGTACAGAGCTACAACAACAAATTCTTGGTTCTAGAATAAAATAAAAGACATATACTTTGCTTTCATAAAGGATCCTCATGTTTTGACGTCGGAGTTGAGCCTTGTTGAGTTCATAACAGTCATAGTCTATCATTAAGCACACCTTGAACCGATGTTGACTATGTGTTCATGTCAATTCTGTCCACCAACAAGGCTCACTGGATGCTTGGTGTGCTACAATTCAGAAGTCATACCTTAACGGTGTTCAATTTGGCTTGTACAAGTTATCCTGACTGGAAAGTTCTAAAGGTATTGAGCCGTATGTGGAAATATTGTCTGCACTTATGAATGCTTTGGGAATTTCAAAAAAAGACCCTAATTATCACGGACCTGACTGCAAGGAATTGAAGCTGCTCATCAACAGTACCCTACCTTAGTAGACAAATGGGTAAGCTTGTGACAAATACTGTGTGTATAAATTGAAAATATTTCACTCATAACATTCTATTTCACTATTATTTTACAGTTATGATTGCGAGATACTTGTGATTTTATACGCCTTATACATCCTTTGTGAAGGACGATGTTCCATAACACATACATTCAATATTAGCAAATGTAAACTGGATATTGCCACACTACTCTAAAATATCAAGAGATCTATGTAAAGTGGTCAAAGCAAGGTATAAGAGGAGAGGAGATAGTTATAGAATGAAATCTAAATCATATTTATAAAAGAAGATGATGTTTTAGTTTGTAGCTTTTGTGAACTCTGCACGCTAGCTTTTTGTCATTTTTCATGGTTTCTAGTCAATCAATTTGTCTTGTAATGTATACAAAATTTGTGTGTAAGGTTTCATGCAGAATACATGAGAGCAAAATGTTTCAAATTATAATATGTTGTTATTTTTTGCTAAAGAATTTGTTTTCAACGGGTTATAATATGGGTTATTTTTGGGTCACAAAAATAACTACATATTATAGCTTGAACATGTTGCTCTCATGTATTCTGTATGAAACCTTACATATAAATTTCGTATACTCTACAAAACAAATCCAATAGCCATAAACTATGAAAAAGGATAAAAAGTTGGAGTGTAGAGTTCACAAAAGCTGTAAACTAAAACATCATTGTCCTTTATAAATATGATTTCAAATTTCATTCTATAACTATTCTATCCCTTCTTATACCCTGCTTCGACCACTCACACCAGTCACGTAGATCTCCCTGATATTTGTAGAGTAGTGTTGCAATATCCAATCTACACTTGCTAATATCGAATGTATGCAATATGGAACATTATTCTTCACGAAGGATGTATAAAGCGTATAAAATCACAAATATCCTGCAATCATGACTGCAAAATAATAGTAAAATAGAATGTTATGAGTGAAATATTTTCAATTTATATACACAGTATTTGTCACAAACTTATCCATTTGTCTACTAAGGTAAGGTACTGTCGATGAGCACCTTCAATTCCATGCAGTCGGGTCCGTGATAATTAGGGTCTTTTTTTGAAATTCCCAAAGCATTCGTAAGTGCAGACAAAATTTCCACATACAGCTCAATACCTTGTAGAACTTTCCAGTCAGGATAACTTGTACAGGCCAAATTGAACACTGTCAAGGTATGGCTTCCGAATTGTAGCACAACAAACATCCAATGAGCCTTGTTGGTGGGCGGAATTGGCATGAACACGTAGTTAATATCAACCCAAAGTGTGCATAATGGTAGGCTGTGACCTGTTATGACCTCAACAAGGATCAACTCCGACGTCAAAATATGAACTAAGAATTTGTCGTTGTAACTCTGTACATTACATTATTGCCATGTTTCGCAGGCCAACGAATGTAATAGAAGCACGCATGTATGTGCTATAATAAAAATGGAAACAATCTATGAACATGTGACCAATTTGTGAACGTGTAACCAACAATGACATGTCACTAAATGAGTTAAAATATGTGACCAATCTGTGAATATGATGAATGCGTCTTATGTTTTGTAAAAGCATAAGGTGGTGAATATGAGTTCAATAAGTACGTAAGTGTTATCGTATCGCGCTATTAAAAGAAGTGTATGTGTTTATAAGATGGTAGAACCATAACTTGTGAGCAGTTGGGAATGAACCAATAACGAATGCAAATTTGATTATGTCTTCATCCCTGTTAAACGTTTTCCTGGAAAGACGAAAATTAAATATTGAGTCTCTGTGTTACAATGACTTTTTGAGTTTCATTCTCAAATAGATACAAATTGTACATACTTATTTTTTGGGTTTGAAACATCTCTAGAACCAACCCATGAATGTCGATCTATCAACTTCTTCAACGTCGTCTTTGTAATGTTCAAAAACTATGACATTATCATCATTCTTGAAAAACTTTCCTTCTCCAAAAATAAATGGAAACTGCAATATTCTCGTGGGCCGCGAAACACACTTAACTGGTAATTCAGATTGTGCTTCAGGAGAAAGGGAACCATGTATATTGTTGTAACAACTCGTTAAGTTTCATTTCTGGTATAGAAACTATATGTGGCTAGGTTTTGAATGATGTGTGTGATCTGTGACCTATTAACATTTACTGTTATTGGCATATATTTGTTCTGTGAGCAGTAAAGTGCATAAACACTAGATTTGTGAATACCTCTAACTCAACACTTTTGGTTGTCGTCGTCAGATGTCACGGAATCTACATGTTTCTAAATGTCTTTAGAATGTACATCATCATCAGGTTGCATATATTCGATCTCCAAATCAAATGATTGTGGTTGGAGTCTATAGGGGAGATCAATGTCTTCACTTGGATCCATCTTACCCTTCTCTTTCCTTTCAATATTTTGTTGAACTATTTTCACCTATATATTAAAGAAGAAAAATGTTTTGACATGTCAAATTTAACCGTGGTCTGTAAAATAAATGTGAAAATATCATGTGAGCACTTCGTCTGTCTTATCATATCCTCCAACAACCTGAGGTTCTTTGTCTCCAACTCGATGACCCTCTGCACTTCGACTGCATAATCATGATCTCTTGCTTTTTCACTGAACTGTCTCATGATCTCATCCATTGAATTGGATGTCATTGCTAACACAGTTTTCAGACAAAAATTGCATGTTAGTTCGAATCTCTATCAAGTCACTTTTTATTTCTCCTTGCATTTGGACGATGAAGTTCATTTTTGTTGTGTGATCACCATTCAAGCATAACATTTGTAACTTAATGTCAGCAAGCTCCATGATCAACAATTTATTATTTGACTTCAGTTTGGATATTTGTATCCTCAACTCCTCATAAGCCTGATATAACCCTAGAACAAGTTATTAAATGTGATCTCCAAAAGTAGTTCTGTGACCAAATTTGAAAGACATGTGACTTGAAAAATAGTGATCTGTGACCAATGATTTAAAAAAATGGTTATATGTGACTTCCAAAAAAACCTCTGTAACTAAATATGATTGACATGTCACCTTAAAAATAGTAATCTGTGATCAATGATTAAAAAAATGATTACACGTGACCTCCAAAAACAGCTTTGTGACCAAATGTGAAGGACATGTGACCTAAAAAATAGTGATCTACGACCAATGATTAAAAAAATGATTACACGTGACCTCCAAAAAAAGTTCTATGACCAGTTGTGAAAGACATGTGCCCTAAAAATCGACAAACTATGACCAATGATTACAATAAATTATAGAATTGACTTAAAGAACAACTTACTTTACCCCATTGCGCTCCATGAGGGTGTGGTTCACTTGGAGAGTTATGGGCAGCCAACGATGCTTCATCAGTCAGGGATTTTCCATGGTGAGATATCTCTTGATGTCGTAGTAGAGGATCGACGAAATCATCACTGTCGTTATAGATATAAGGCTGCCCAATACTACTATCCATTAATAGGATCACTGACTTTTCACTAGTACTAACACGGTCGGTTGACTTCTTTGTCCTCTTTTTCCTACGGCTATCACTTGAAAACTTCGGTTGAATCGGCTTCTTGTACTAGACACTGTTCATATATGGCATGGCTATTTCTATTTTTGACGGTTCCAGGTCACAAATCTCAATCCGCAATATAGTATATATTAGAAAAAATGTAATGATAACAGTTCAGACATAAGGCTTACTCAAGTTTTACATCAGCGTTTGCGAAGCAGTCGGCTCCTTCCAATTTGGCAGTGGATGGTTGCTCATCTAGCATCCAATTCTTAATTCGAGGATGTGTCCTCGATGTTTTTATGACAACAATTCTATCTAGACTTGAAAAAGTCTTGTAAATTCGTACTTGGAAGGCTACCAACATACCTCATAGCATGTAATGTAGGGTTCTCTTACTCAACCCATCTTTCAATGAACCCAAAGTAATTTCAAATAATAATTTACCTTATGGGAACTTATTTATTGCAGCAAAGTTCTCAACGAGAGTGAACAAGTAATTGTCAATAACTTTCTTGTAATCTCTAGGAAAGATATATGAAGTGAGGAAATACAAAGCCCCGATTATAGTAACGTCATCATTTGGTAGAGCTTCAACAAGATCCAAGTCCGACATTTGACACGCAGAATAAAGGTGGACTTGATGTCTTCAGGTGTTACAGTATCCACTTGAGAAAAGTATTTTATCTTCAATTTTGATATTCTACTGTCAAACATTTGTGTGTTACATTCTCCATAACATCGTATGCTTGTTACTAAACAGAACTCAGAGATGGAGAACCTCTTCTTTGTTGCTCAGATGATAAACTTGCCTCAAAAGGAAAAAAGTGAATAAGTTTTGATTGTATCAAGATCTCGCCGCAATCTAAAAAATGGGAAACACAGGTTCCCATCAACATATGTTTATGTTGTCGGCTTAAACTTGTTTGAATGGTATTCATGACACTTTTATAGAGTGAAGTTGTAATTTTGCCTAGAAACCACCTGTTTTCTGGTATTAAGAATTGCCAGGCATGTATTTAGATTGAAAAAATTTAAACACTTTTAGTGAAATCACACATAGATAATATGTTACACAAAAGATTAAAATAAGATCACATACTCTATTAAACGGGTCACAGATACATACACATGTACACTCAGGTCACAAAAATTTGTGTGTTGCTATATAATCAGATTAAAAAGGTCACACGCATAGATCATGTTATGCATTCAACAAGGTTACATTCAAATTAATAAGGTCACATGCACCACATTGTAACTAACAAACCAATAACTAGAAGACTTGTCAAAAAAACCAACAATTTGATTTGTATAACATCAAAACAGTGTGTTACAATTTCAACACTACATAAATTTCTTCATGTGCACTCAGGTCACAAATATGTATATGTTAGTGTACAATCAAATTAATAAGGTCACAGATAGAGCTCTTCATTCTTAGAACATATATAATGTAATGCATTCAAGTCACATATACATTCGGCTCAGGTCACAGATCATCTATCATGGTCACATTTAGATTCTTTGACATCATACAACATATTAGACGTCAAAATACAAACACAAATGAATTTCCATACCACACAGTCTTCATACCCAAAACCCTAGGCTATACCCAAAATCGAATTGAATTGAACTGACTAAAGTTCACAAATGTCCAGTACGTAATCTAAAATTCATATCTAACGATTTTGCATACATACATCTCGCTAAAGTGATAAAGAAATACCAAAAAAAAAAAAATAATAACTTTGTTCGATTGCCCTTTCCGCTCGGTCATAGACACTACGTGTTTTTTTGTGGGTTTTTTTTTTTTTTTTTGGCTCTTTTCAAACTTTCTCTTGCTTCTTATTTATGTGGTGTCTTTGACATTAATAACCCCTTCCACAGCCTTTGATTTCTCCATTTTAATTCAATTGTTATAAACAATGTAATGGATGTCATTGATGATATAGCGATAAGCTGAACAAAATGAATTCGAAAATAGCGAGAATGGAAACAAAACTGAACAATGATATTTTCTGGAGTCGTAGAGGACGAGTTCGAAAGAGAGAGGGTTTGGAAATGTTGTGGAATTGTGGGGAAGAGAGAGAGGAGTTGGATTAATATGGTAATTAAGATAATTGTTATTTAAATTACGATAATTGAGGAAACGCACCATCAGTTACTATACATATCAACTAATTATTAAATGATAACAAAAATATTTAACATGTAGCCCCCTTTTGTTTCCTATTATTTACTCATTAAAATGAAAATATGACCATTAACCATCACATCAAGCCACTATATTTAAAAATCTATTTCTTGTGTGGGACTCGTAATGGTTAAATTTTTCATTCTCATTCTCATATTAATGTGGCTCAAACAGGGCCTTAATAATTAAATCAAAACCTGAATTGTGCATAAAAAACTTCCCACCTAATGTTTGCAATGCAATCTTCAAATACCAAGAACTGTGTAATTTCCACAAAACCCAAATTGAACAATTAAAAACCAAACGAAATTACTTTAAATCAAAATCCAACACAAATTACTTCAAACCCAAATCCAACAATTAGAACCCACCACAGAATACCTTCAAACCCAAAGCCAACAATTAAAATACAATCCAAATTACTTCAAACCTAAATTCAACAATTAGAACCAAACCCAAAAATTCCCTCAAACCCAAACCCAACAATTAAAATACAATCCAAATTACTTCAAACCTAAATTCAACAATTAGAACCAAACCCAAAAATTCCCTCAAACCCAAACCCAACAATTAAGATCCAACCCAATTTACTTCGTACCCAAATTCAACAATTAGAATCCGATACAAATTAATTCAAACCTAAATCCAACAATTAGAACCCAACCAAATTTACTTCGTACCCAAATTCAACAATTAAAATCCGACTCAATTTACTTCGAACCCAAATCCAACAATTAGAACCCAACCAAAATTTCCTTCAAACCCAAATTCAATAATCAAAATACAACACAAATTACTTCAAACCCAAACCCAACAATTAAAATCCAATCCAAATTCCTTTAAATCGAAATCCAACAATTAGAATCCAACCCATCCAACCTAAATAACTTCAAACCCAAATCCAACAATTAGAACCCAACCAAAAAATTTCTGGAAACTCAAATCCTACAATTAAAATCTAACCCAAATTCGCTGGCCATTGGGGACCGAGTGGTAAGGCCATGATATACAGGAAAATCTCACTCATTCTTCCATTGGGATAGGTGCACGAACGGGGAAGGCCAGAGACTTCGCTCAAATGAAATGGGGGCGGCTTTATCCTCTACACTTAACAAAACGACTTCGTCCTTGAAGAGTCAAGAGCGATCAAAAAAAGGTCCTTCAACCCCAAACCCAATAATAACCTAAATCAAACAACTAAAAGACAACCCAAATTGCTTCAAATCCAAATCCAACAATTAAAAAACCAACCCAAAATTCCTTCAAAGCCAAACAACAATTAAAAAAAAAAAAACCCTAAATCAAATTGCTTCAAACCCAAATAAAAAAAAAAAAAACCAAAAAAAAAAAAAAAAAAAAAAAAAAAACCAAGTTGCTTCAAATCCAAATCCAACAATTAAAATCCAACCCAAATCCAACAATTAGAATCCAACTGAAAAATTCCTTCAAACCGAAATCCAACAATTAAAATCCAATCCAAATTACTTCAAACCCAAATTGAACAATTGGTACCCAGTGCAAAAATTCCTTCAAAACCAAATCCAACAATTAGAACCCAACCCTAAAATTCATTCAAACCCAAAGCGAAAATTGAAAACCAAACCAAATTACTTCAAATCCAAATCCAACAATTAAAATCCAACACAAATCCAACAATCAGATACCAACTTAACAATTCCATCAAAAACAAAACTGACAGTTAAAATCCAACCAAAATTACTTCAAACACAAATCCAACAATTAGAACCCAACCCAAAATTTCCTACAAAACCCAAACCCAACAATTAAAATCCAACCCAAATTACTTCCAACCCAAATCCAAGAATTAGAACCCAACCAAAATTTCCTTCAAACCCAAATTTAACAATTAAAATCCATTTTATATTACTTCAAACCCAAATCCAACAATTAGAACCCAACAAAAATTTCTTGTAAACCCAAATCAAAAATTTTAAATCAAACCCCAATATTTTTTTAAACCCAAATTCAACAATTAAGAGCCAACCCAAAATTACTTCAAATAAAAATTCAACAATTAAAATCTAACCCAAATCACTTCAAAACCAAAATCGAACAACTATAACCCAAATATTGCTTTAAACCCAAATCCAACGATTAAAATCCAACCCAAATATTCCTTCAAACACAAATCCAACAATTAAAATCCAACCCAAATTACTTCAAACTCAAATCCAACAATTAGAACCCGACCCAAAAATTTCTTGAAACCCAAATATAATCCAATCCAAATCAAACCAAAATCCAACCGTTAAAAAAAACCCAAATTCGTTCAAAGTAAAACCCAAACCAAAATCCTTTAAACTCAAATCCAACAATTAAAATCTAAACCGATTTCCTTCAAAACTTAATCAAACAATTAAAACCAACCCAAATAACTTCAAATCCAAATCCAACAATTAAAATCCAACCCAGTTTACGTCAAATCTAAATCCAACAATTAAAACCCAACCTAAATATTCCTTCAAACCCAAATCCAACAATTAAAATCCAGTCCAAATCAACCCATATTTATTCAAGTGGTAATTACATCAAACCAGAATTTCTAAGATCAAGTTTCAAAAATTAGATATAAAATTTGTTTATACAAAAATCAGATACTAATTTAAATAATTAATATTAATAATACAATCAAAATTGATCATTAACCCTAATTTGTTTCTCCATTCATCTCTCTATACATTTCTCTCTCCCATTTCTCTATCTCACACGACAACTAGCTCTCATCTCCTCTCCTCTCACCATACCCATCATCTATCTCACATCACGGCAGTCGGCGCCTTGTTTCCAATCGCCAATCTCTTGTATCTTTCTTCGCTACGATCATTGCGAGTGCCAGCGAGGCGTCACTCGCTACTGTAGATAGTGGGAGGAGCTGTAGAAGAGAATGATTGGTTTTGGTTTGAGATGGTTGTGGCAATCTGTCAGAGAAGAGAATGGGTGGTTGTGGTTGCAACAAATTGGAGATAGGGAAGAGAAGGGATACCCGTTAGTTGTAGCGGATGTGGTGCAGGAAGATCTATGAGATTTTTGTTGATTTTTGTTGGATTCAGTCGATTAGTTTTTGTTGGTTTGTGGGATGGTTGTTGTTGGTGATGGTACAGGTGGATCTGACGATATTGGTGGTGGATTTTGGTGTTGGCGAGGTAGTGTGGTAGTGGATCTGGTATTGTTGGCAATGGTAAGGCGATTGTTGCAAACAGTTGGGATTCAGGTGGTGTTGGTGGCAACAATCGAATGTGACAAAGAGATGGTGATGGCTGTAGCTATGGCCATGGATTGGTGGCGATGGCGGTGGTGGTCGTGGTGATGGCGACAACAGTGATGGTAGGTTTAAGGATTTTTTGGTTGGTGGTGGTGGTGTGGTGGAGATGGTGGTTTTGATTCTTAGTACAGGCAGTGGTGAGATGATGGTTCCAGTGGTGGTGATGGGTTGTGTTAGGTGAAGATGTATAAAGAGGGACTGTGACCAGTTATTTAGTTATTATGACCTAAAAATTGGCTAAATTGTAGCTAATGATTTGAGATTTTGTGACCAATAAATTTTACATTTTGTGATCAATAAATAATGTCACCTAAAAATTTAAGTCATGATTTATAAAATTTGTAATTGTCATCGATAGATAAATTGTGGCCTATAAATCTTTTTGATTCGCGATCGATGAATAAATTGTGTCATATGAAAATTTTGATTTGTGACTGTAAAATAATTTGTGACCTCTAAAATTTTTTATCTGTGACTGATAAATAATCTGTTATCAATTAATTCGATAATTTGTGACCAAACAATATAGAATTGTGACTTTAATACATTTAATTAATAAAATGTATTTTTAATTAATTATATCATAAATTAAAATTAATTAATATCTGATGTTTGAAATTTGAAACCTTATTTCTTAGTTTTGAAATGGACCATATTTAATTTCTTAGGTATGAAATTTCCCCATTATTCAAACTCAAATCCAATGATTAAAATCCAACCCAAATCCAACAATTCAAACCCAAACCAAATATTCCCTCTAAAAGAAATCCAACAATTGAAAGTGAAAATTATACCAAACTATACTTTAAATATTCAACATTCTAAAATCAGATGAGAAGTTTCTCTTTTCGAAAATTAGATCTTTCATAATTAAATATTAAATATTAATTATACAAATTTTATTCTAAAACCCTAATCAATTTCTTCTCTCACTATCTCTTCACAGACTCTTCCCACCATGATTCTGGCACCGCGCCGTCTTCTTTCTCTCTCCGACAGCTCTGGTAACAACACGTGGTTGACTCACAACTACAAGAACGAAGGTTCCGTCGACGCTACTAGACAAGTGGTGGGAGTGTCGCTTCTCTATCTTCCCTCTGCCTTCTCTCTCCATCTTCTCTATGTTCAACTCTCTCTTTGTCTTCCCTACTTCCTAATGATGGACGACAGTTTGGGTTTCAATTTTGCTGGTGTGATTGGACGACGATTGGTGTGATTGGGCGACGATTTGTTTTGATATGGTGTTTGGAATTCCTCCGCCACTTCCACAAAAGTGCCCACGCTGTGATTCTGTGAAAGTACTGGACTTAGATCGGCTGCGACAGTGGTTGCAGTCGTAGTGGCGGTGGCGGCGTGGTGGATTTGTGATTATGGTGTGGTGGATTTGTAGAGTTCTTTTTTTAGTCTATCGTGATAGTGAGATGGTGGTGGTGATGATTGTGGTGCTCGGCGGCAACAGTGGCTGATAACGTTGGAGTTGATATTTTGGTGGTGTTTGGGCGCGATAGTTGTGATGGTTTTTGGTTGTTAAGAGTGTGGTGGTAGCAATTTCCATGTTTTGAGAGTGGCAGTAGATGGTGGTGGCCGTGGTAGTGAGTGCGATGGTGACGGTGAGATGTTGATGGCTGTGGTCTGTCGAGATGAATGTGTTGATTTTGTTTAAGACAGTGGTGTTGTTGTACGGTTATGGTGGTTTTGGTAGTGACGGTGGTGTTGGTGATGTTGGAGGCAATGGTTGTTTGGTGGTGGTCACAGATTAATTTGTTGATTGTAATCCTTAAATTGGTTAATCTGTGATTAATAAATAATATGTGACTAATAAGAAAGATAAATTGAAACCAATAAATAATGTATGGCCTAAAAATTTAATAATTTGTGACTGTTTAATAAGTTGTGACCTATAATTTTTGTGATCTGTGACTTATAAATAAATTGTAATGTATAAATTTTTTATCTATGACCGATGAACAAATTGTGACCCACAAAAGTTTTGGATTGTGACCATAAAATAATTTGTGACATTAAAAAATTCTGATTTGTGATCAAGAAATAATATGTGATTAATTAAATTGTGAATCTATGACCAAATTGTATAAATTCATGACCTTAATATATTTAATTAATAAAATATATAATTAATTAATTAAATTATAAATAAATTCAAATGAATATCTGATTTTTGAAATTTGAAACTTGTATTCTCACTTTTGAAATGGGTGATAATTATCCTCTTAGTTATGAAATTTTCCCCAACCCAAATCCAACCCAATTTCCTTAAAATCCAAATCTAAAAATCAAAACCCACCCCAAAATATTTCTGCAAACTCGAATCCATCAACTAATATCGAACCCAGTTTCCTTCAAACCCAAATCCAACTGTTAAATCCAAAATTCCGTCAATCTCGAGTCCAACAATTAAAATCCAACCCAAATTCTTGCAAAATAAATTATATAATTAAAACCCAATCCAATTTCCTTCACACACAAATCCAGCAATTGAAACCTAACTTTAATTCCTTCAACCCAAATAAAACAATTAAGACCCAACCCAAATTCGTTCAAACCCAAATCCTTCAAACCCGAATCCAACCATTAAAATCCTGGGGAAAAAAAAAAATCACATATGCCTAAGATATATAAAATATTTTAATTTATACTCAAAAGTAATATAATTTTATAATATACTACATGACACCAAAAATGTATCTGTATGGATTTATATAAATCTATATGGATCTTTATAAATCTTTTCGCTTTCCTAATTCGAAATTTTTGTCTACTGAAGTTTAATTTAGGGATAATTAGCATAAAATGTTCCTATCTTTTAATGTTATTATGAAAAACGTTTATACCTTCTTCTTTTTTTTGGACATTTTCACATTTATTTCCACCTTTTATAATGAAAATCATCATTTTCATTCATTTTTATCCAATTTCTCGATAAAAAATGTAAAATGACAAATATACCCTCGTATATAAATAAAACAAAAAAGAAAAGAAAATTATTGCAAATTGCAATCTTACTCCCAAATGTTTTGAAAAAGTGCAAATGAGCTCAAATAAATTATTAAAAGGATAATTAGTACAAAACGTCCAT
>NC_036258.1:6440393-6484220 GCF_002742605.1 Olea europaea var. sylvestris | reverse complement strand
ATCAAAACCAACAATGTTTCAAACAATTAGTTGAATACTATTCGTCTTGCCGTTTTAGAGGCAAAAACATCAATCAAATCTGAATAATTTAGCTGTCCAACCATTTCTTTTTTTATTGATAACATAACCAACCCGTTTAATCTTTCTTGTGATATAGTTGATCGAAGATAGGTTTTGATCAACTTCAATTTTGAGAAACTTCTTTCCGCAGATGCAACTGTAACCGGTATGGTTAACAAAATTTTGTAAGCAATATAAGCATTTGGGTAACAAATATTGTGAGTCTTCAAATATTGCAGCACTTCAATTGCTCTTGTTGTTTCATTTGGTAAATAAATCTTCAAGACTTGTAACTCCGAACATAAATCATCTCCACTGATGTCCGAACGCCCATCATGTTCAAGATATTTCTCAAGATTCATACAAGAGTTCAACAAACTTGATAAAGTTGCATCCCTTAACCTTTTCAAATTAAACAAAAATCCAAATATGTCATCATATTGTTTGAATTGTTCAAATCGACCCCTCAGAGAAGATAGAGCTTGATCAATTATAAAAATAAAATACTCAACTCTAAAAGATTCTTCTGCTGATTGCTTTACCTCATCACTACTGCTTTCATCAAATTGTTTTTTCCTTCGAATTATGCGTTTTTCTGTAAATACAGCTTCAATTCCCATTTCGTTTGCCTTTTTTGTTGCTTTATCCATAGCAACGGCAAATCCGATTTCTTTATAATCTTCAAAAAATAAGACAAGTCCTTGCAATAGATCGATAGCATGATCAATATCCATGAATTCGGTTTGAAGAAATTTACTCACAATATTGACTGCATGCAACAACCTGTACCAGATTACTATGCCAAGCAAGAACTCAAAATTCTGAAGTTCGTGTGTTGCTAACGACTCAGCTTCACTTTTCACTTTAGGATCTTCGTTAGATTCTGCCAAATCAAGTAAGGCTTCTCTTATCTGTGCAGTTTGCTCCATTATGGGCTCCACACTCTCAACATGACTTTCCCAACGTGTTTGTGACAATGGCTTCACTGTCAACCCTTTTACATTATCTTTGAAAATTTTCCATCGCTTGGTAGAAGAGGAAAATAAAGTGTAGATGCGTTGTATCACTCCGAAGAAGGATACAGCTTTGGAACAACTATTCACCATATCACATAATGCTAGATTTAGACTATGAGCACTACATAGAGTATAGAAAGCTCGGGGATTCATTTTATGTACTCTTTTTTGTACACCTTTGTGCTTCCCACTCATGTTAGATCCATTATCATACCCTTGCCCTCTAATGTCATCAATATCCAGATCAAGTTTGATCAAAACCTTTTGAAACTCGGTTGCAAGTCCAAGTCCTGTTGTGTCATCTACCTTCAAAATGGCAAGGTATTTTTGGCGAGTCTTTTAACAATAGCGATTATCGTTGTTAATACATGCTTCCAATGTTCTCTTTCTGCATCGATCAACAATTCAACGCTTTTATCAATTGTAGTTTTTGTTCGAAGCCTATTTTCCAATTCAATCCAGTCAGTCATGCAACATAAATGGTCTTCATTTCCTTCATGACTTTTAATAGACCGATGCAAATTATGCCAATCTTTGAATCCATCATTACCTAGTTGGCCAACTTTGGTCATATTTTTGGGTGTTTTAAATAACTTGCAACAAAAGCAGAAGATCTTGTCCATAGATATTGAATATACTAGCCATCTTCTATCAATTGTTTGCCCATTTCGTAGCAGTCGCTTATATTGTGAAGAATCGAAATGTCTATTTGTACAATCTTTTGGAAATGAGATGTTATCAACTCTTTTTGGACCCCTTTCAACTAAGTAATCTCTTGTTTTCTGATCAATGATTTTCCAATTCCCGGGATCATCCAAATTTAAAGAAAAGGAACCCTCTTCTTCCTTATCATCTTCTTCATTATTAGAGGCGGGTTTCATCACTTCTTCTTCTTTATCATCTACTTCATTAACATAGTCAAGTTGACTCACTTCTTCATCCGTACTATCTACTTCATTAACATGGACAGGTTGAATCTCTACTTCATCCTCATTCAACGCATTCACATTGTTGCTTTTGAAGTACTTGTTAATATCCCCTACTTGAGTTTGAATCAATGCAATTTCATTTCGTTTCCTTTTCCTCTTTTGAGCACCAGACTCATATTTAGGAAGCATAGTGTATGAGTCTGCATCTAATGTCCAATGATTAACCTAAAAAACAATTACAAAATATCTCAATCATCACACAATTACAATTTCCAATACAATTACTATGTGCGCCTGTGCAATTGTTCATCCCACAATAAACCAATCATATAAGCCGACCAGGCTGCAATTATATAAGCCGACAAGGCTTCAAACATTTTCAATCTCTTTAATAACAAGTTAGGCCAAGCCATTGCTTACCTGAGAAGTGAAATTTTGACGATAATTGTGGAATTACACCATTGAGTATGATCTCGTCACAAGTCACAATCTTGAAACAAAAATTTATATAAAATTATATATGATGTCTAAGATTGCCAAGCCTAAGATCTAGTGATGAGGGAATTAAGAATATTTAAGAGCAGCAAACCTTGATTTTATTGTTCGGTTTTAGTTAGTTGTTCTCGATAATTAGTTAATATTTAAAAATGAAATTTAATTTAATGGGGCTAGACGGGATCTCAATCTGATCAAGTCCAAATGATATCTCGAATCTAAAGGGAAGGTAAAACAATATCGTCGAAATCGGACTCTAAGATTGGGGGGAAAAAATCTGATTTCAACGATATTCTGAATTTTTTTATCACCAGGTTCGAATCTTGTTCAAAAACGAGTTTAAAACAATGAAGGTTGTCCAAACCCCTCAACTCACATTAATCTAGATTTCCATTGACAATAAATACTCGTAAGTCAAGTCAACTACCTACTTTTTACGCCGTTTCATTTGCGAATTGCAAGTTTGCAACACAGTTCATAAAACGTTAAATGCAAAACCCCATTTCGCCCCACCATAGGTGACTTCACCATCACTTCCTCTCTTCAATCTTTTTCTTCTTTCTCAGTTTCTCTGCATATATATAGGTGTGAATGTGTGATGTGAATTATTATCTGTATCTTGCAAAATTAAAACCCAGAAACACAACAACATATTATTTCTATGCATGTTTCTTTCTCTCACTAACTTTAAACTCATTCTTTATTGACCCCATTTGACAGAAAACAAAATCATATTTGAACAAAGAAAGAAGGAATCTTTTCTATTTTTTTGGGTCTCTTCATGTTTTACCGTTTCTTGAAGTTAGGAACGAAATGGTTGGGAAGATGATGAAGTGGAGACCGTGGCCACCTCTGCTAGACGACAGGCGAGTGGCGACGAGCCGACGACTACTGGACTGGAGTGGGGACTGTCGAGTGACGAGCAGAGCTGCAGCAGAGGCTGGGCGTCGAGCAGAGATTTTGGGGAATTTTTGATTTTGGGAATTTTGGGAGTTTTTGATTGAATTGAATTTTGGGAATTTTTGGTTAATTGGGTTGGATAGTGGATATTAGATATGTAAATTGGGTTGGGTAAATAATTTGAAAGGTAAATGGATCGTGGGCTCGTTTGATAATTGGTTTTGGTTCTTTGGGCCGGCTGTTTTTAAGAGGGAAAAAAATTATTGGGCCAAAATTAGGCCCTTTCGATCGGCTGGATAATTGGTTTTGGTTTGGGCCAACTAGTCTTGTTTTCAAGAGAGAAAAAAAAATAATTGGACCAAAACGAGGCCTCCTATGGTCCTGGGCCTGAGGCGCGGGCCTCACTCGCCTCAGCCCAGGACCGGCCCTGGTTGTGGCTATAGAATTGGGTTATTTCCTAAGGATTCTTACTAGAATCAAGATCATAGCACGGGACCATTAACAATGCTAATGACAATGAATTGAGCCTAAATCAATATTTTTATCTATTTTGAATGTTTAAAACTTGGAGGGGATTATACCACTACTACATTTTTATCTAAATATTCTAGTTTGTATATCCTGCACATGCACATGAAATTCCGTGATTACTTCATGGTTTTATGAACCTAGTAATCTTTTCTCTCTCTCTCTCTCTCTCTCTCTCTCTCTCTCTCTCTTTTAGATTGAATTTTCAAATATTTATGTAATTTCATGGCATGTACTGCGAAATGTATGTGAAGTCCATGTAATTTGTACTTTTCAAACTTCTATGTTCTATTATGTAATTATTGAATTTATCCAAATTTCATACAAGTTACGCATCGTGATAGATGCATTTTGACAATTATTAAAGTGTGTCCATGGCATTATATTCTTTTCTATGATCCATTTTTAAAGGTTCATATTTATTGCAGGCAATTTGGCAATGTGTACATCATAAAGTTCGCCAAGTTCATATGCAACAAGAAGATTCAGCAACTGATGAAAGTTTTTATTCCCGCAAGCGATGGAACAAGCCTAGTGTGTCAACTGTTTAAGTATGGAAATCAAAACTGAATGGTGGTGATGAAATTGATCCGAACCTCGTATTGAGACCGTGAGAAAGCCAATAAGGGAAATATGATAAAAAAGAAAATTCATAGATGACAGACAAGAAAAAACCAAAATTTTATGTTTTCAGGTCATTTTTTGTTATTTTGTGCACCATATAGTCATATCTTTTACATATGCTGGCAAACTTTGTGCCTTGTTGTGTTGGTGAATATGATGAACAAAGTATGAAGTTTTATGTGGACTTTTTTAAGTGATATTGTAGATGCATTTTGCGAATTTCGATTTCTTTTATGATATTTTATTGTGTACTATTTCTATTTTATGTAATTTGATACATGTTTTTATATCAATATGTAATTATTTTGCGCGAGTAGTCGCTAACAATTAAAAAAGGAATCGGACGATTGTGTAACGAACAGACCTTTTAAGACCAAGTCCCAAAAAATAGTGTTTTATTGACGATAATTTACAATTGGAAATAAATAGGATGCCTCCAAGGAGCGCAAGCACACGAGTACTAAAAGAAGTGTTTAAATTTAAGCTAAGAAATTAAAATTACATATTCTCTGTTTGAGAGTGTTTGATTCGGATCCTGTATTCTATGTCTTCTCTTCCTTTTTATATTCCCTTGATGATTTCCTCATGACAAACCGTTTGGAAACTGTTTGATTGTTTTATGACTACCCACTTTCTTTATGGTGGCTAACTTGTCGTGAAACTGCCGTCTCTAACTGCTGTCATTACTCTTTGTCGTTCAACTGCCGTCAACTGGGCTCCTTGAATCGTGGAATGTGATAAAATTATTCAATAACTGCTTTAATAACTGTTATTCTGGACAACCATAATATTTTATATTTGCTAAGATCCTGGGCGATTCGAAGGTTTGAGCAAGAACGGGGTCATCGCTCTGGGCTACCGTAAGGCACTCCATTCGCTCAAATTCTGGGCTTCTTGCAAGCTTGGGCGATGATATCACTGTGTTCGTGGGCTTCCACTGCATTTACCAATAATCATGTTTGGACCTTTATTTTGGACTCCCCAATTAGGCTTCACTCTTTGGGCTATTTGATTTGGGCTGCACTTTTAGTGTGTCAACAATTACCCCCCAATATGGCAGAATTAATACCAATTATTAATCTTCGCCATATTCACTTTGTATTCTCCAGCAACATTCGAAATTCTCAAAAATTTCAATTATTATTTCCTTCTATAGTTTGAAAAGCTGCAACATTACAAACCCTTATAAACCCAAAAGACACGCCATTTCATCGCACCACTAAACCTCGTCTCTATATTTCGTGTTTCCTCCTCACTATTTTACTGTTCATCTTCTTGCTTTTCTGCTACGTTTCTCAGGCAAATCTTAACAAAACTGTACTTTGCACCCAATGGCAACTTCACAAACTCAATTTGATGATTCTTTTAGTTTCGAAGATTTCCAAAAAATCCTTACTAGATCGTATGTAAATCCAGACATCCTTGCACCAGCCAATGCTGACCTCAATAAATTCTATCTGGGTCCATCATTCAATAATGTCGAAGCCGTTGGACAAGTGGCGGTGGATCAGCTGTTCCCTTGCACACAAGACCCTCCGTTTCTGAACTCTCTGCCATTGAGACCGATTCGCGAAAAAGGTATTCACACTTGGCCCAAAGCTAATGTTATTTTTCGTAGATGGCATGCACATCTTGTGAATCATGGCCCTACCAAGGTGATTTTTGATCGTGTTAGGATTTCGAATTTATTAGAAATCGCTCTTCAGCCCCCAATTTTCGACCCAGTGCTTTTTTCGATTGCTTTGAGTTTTTGGTCTTCTGAATATAATACTTTCGTTTTCCCTCTTGGTCCCATGTTTATTACTTTAAGGGATGTTAGAGCCCTAGTAAATCTTCCGCCTTTGGACGATACCATCTTTCCTAGTATCTTGATTTCCAGTGTTGGCCCGATATTTGACAAGAAACTTACTGAGTCCTATTCAAGCATGCAAGGTTTTTATAATCATTCAAGTGCTGAACCAACCTTCCCACACTAAGCGTGTGGCTTTTCTTCAAATTTGGCTCTGTAAATATATTCTTTGTACCAAGTATGAAACCTTCTATGAGCTACTTACCCATAGCGCATGAACTGGTGCGTGGTAGACCTTTGAATTTATGTTCCTTCTTTTTAGTTACCCTTTATAGAGGCATGACTTTCCTTCAATCTCAACTAAAGAATGGTGTATCTCCCACTGGCAGTGGCCCCCTTTAGTTCACTCAACTATGGTTGAGAGCATACTTTCCACCACTTAGTGCTCCATCCATTTCCCTTCGTTCTGCTAGCTGTTATGGGCTAGTTATTGACCCATTGAAACCTGTAAATATGCTCAGTAGAGACATTTTTTCATTCTTTTATACCTTAAATTTGATTCCCTCCTTCTTTCCTTTTCTTGTTCACTTGACTCTAGATTATGTGTAACCTCCATCCACCCTGGATAGTGCGAGCGCCTCTCTGCTTGTTTGGGTTCAGTTTTTGATTGGGAGGGAATTGTTCCACGATATTTTAACTGGAACCAATGCCAAGGCTGGGGTTGAAATATATGCTCCCCAATTTTTTGCTCGTCAACTTGGTTTTGGCCAAACTTGGCCTGTTCCTCCTTGCTACTCCAAAAATTTGACAGATCGTTTTCGCACTATTAATAAAGCAGAAGCACAAGCTGTAGATGCTCGCAACATTCTTTTGACGAGCAAATTTTCATTAGCCCCTTTCAATTCTAACTATGCCATCCATCCTCTTTTTGAACAACTCTGGCCATCAGTAAAACGCAGATTGTTTGCAACTGATGCTAATCGTGTCTTCCATTTACTGGATCAGTCAGACACTTCCTCTACTTCTCCTATTTTGGTCACCCCTGTAACCATTAGGAGTCCTCCCTCCCCTGCTCATGCTAAAAGTCCTATTCGTCCATCTGCCTCTCTACCTGCCAAGGCTACTGCAACTAAAGGTGCCTTAAGCCGCAAATGGCTAGTTTCGGCATCTCCCACTTTGCAGGATGATAATGATGATGACGCTCCTCTCATCCTTAGGAGAAAGGTAATTGAATTTGTTTATTCAGAAACATACTTTTCTATGTACTAATGGTTTACCTGAATTTCTCAGAAAAGTTCAGTCTCTCCTTCGAAAGCTTTGGTTTTGGCAACTCCTGCTTCACCATCTTATGCTAAAGCTGCTTCATCCAAATCAGCTGATGAAGGGACTGTGCTTAAAGAGAAACCCTAAGTCCCGGAATCTTCATCACAACCAGTAGAAGGACCACCTTCTTCCCAGGACACCGACCCCCCAAATGTCGAACCAGAAGGTAATACATATTTTGATGTTTTACCTTAGCTTGTGCTACTGGTTTCTGATTCGTTGCTTCTTGAATTATACAGAGGCTTCCATGGGTCTGCCCGTTGTGGCAGAGTCTTCTCGCCCAGATAAGGGGAAGTTCCCACAGGTGGTGGAGCCAACTGGTGATCTACCTGAACTTTCCAAGATTGCTGATGAGGTAACCTTTTGCCTCACTTTCATTTTCGCTTCGTTTATTGTAGTAAAAGCCCTCAATGTTGGCATTTTTCTTTGCAGGGTGCTGATGACATTGTGTGTTCCATCCAGGACTTGTTCACTTTCTGGGGACAAGTCAAGACGTCTCACCCTACTTCAACCAATCATCCTTCTGCTTCATCTTCTATTTTTTCGGAGGAAAATATGAAGTTTCTCAAGCAATTGGTATTTGAGTATGTGTCTTTTATGGACATGGATATCGGCCATGCTAGTGCTACTAAACATAAGGAAAAGTTTGAGCTATTGAGTACGAAATTGGCGCAAGCACTTACACTTCCGTCGCTCAATGTTTCTGCTGACTTTAAAGCGACATTGAAGGTTGTCCACTCTGACATCCTCTCCTTGCTAGCTAAGAACGTTGAACTGAAGGCCAGGAGTACTTAATATCTTTGTGCTGCATCTGAAAGAGAGTCTTTGCTTCTAGAGATTAACGAAGCCGAGGATGAATTGAAAGAAATCTCTTCCGACGTTATGATCGAAGACTCTTTGATGGTAAGCTTGGCTGCAGAGAGATGAAGGAGCTTCAAGCAAAGATGAACGGCTGTAGGGTGAGAATGGCTGCTAAAAAGCGTAATGCTTCCCAAGGAATTGAACAAACCATGTCTTAGGTTGAACAGTATAAAAAACTGGAGGTTGATGACGATTTTGTGACTGAATTAAATGTTGCTTCTTCTCAACAGAGCGAAGATTGGGGAAGACTTAGGGAAAGAATACGTTCGACCTGGGATGAATTGTAATTAAGACATCTAATGCCTTAACTTTCCTTTTGTAATTTCGCACTAATTGCCATTGCTAATTTTGAATATAACAGCAGCTATCGTCATTAATGAACGACTATTTTGTTTACTTGCATATTAATTGACGTTATCCTTAATCATCAACCCTCCAAGCATTTAATTGTTTTATGCTAAGATTCATGTACATTCTTTCTTGGTATTTCCGTCTCTTTTTCCAAGACTTTGGGCCATTTGATTTCAGTTATTAGGCACGAATGTGGTCGTTCATATTCTGTCTTTTTACCTTAACGCCTCTATAAATGCGCATGTATTTTGCACTTATCATTTGAATTTCCATTCTTTTATTCAAAAACTAATTTGCTGCCATCGTTTGACATCTCAATAATTGATCCAAAATTTTCATCTTCCATAGAAATGGATCATTTGATCCGCCCATTTTGCTATCTGTCTTGATATTACCTTTGGTATGGGAGATATAGGAAATATTCTTTAGCCAGCGAAGGTCTTCCCATCGTCTCCACGTTCTTTATAAGGAGTTCAATGATGGAAAGCCATTTTTTAGGAAGCCTTTCAAGCCACTTTGCTTGTTGAGAGTGATTCTCAGTCTCCTTGCCCGTTATTGCAGCAATGCGATTAGGCAGACAATTTGAGGGCGCTTTTTTTCCTTTTTGCTTGCTGAGAGTGCTTCTCGACTTCTCTGCCTACCCTTGCAGCAGTGCGATCAGGACGGCGATCAAGGCCAGTTCACTCTCTTACTCGACGATTGATCGAGAAATTAGTTTGCTCACAATTGTAGCTCTAGAGTATTTTGTATTTTGTATCTCGCAATTTACAATGAATATTAAGGAATTTATTTGAACGTATTTCATTCTTGACTTATTTATCTACGATCATTCAATTCAATTTTATTGATTACGCTTTTATTTGTTCACTTTCCCATAAGGAAGGAACATATTTTTAAAATATTTGTCATTAATGAACCTCATGTGCTTGGTGCCATCTAAATCTTCTAAATGATAGGCTCAATTAGGCAATACGCTATTTACTTTATATGGTCCTTCCCAATTGGGTGACTACTTGCCATACTTTGGATCCTTGCTATCCAAAGGGAGTATTATTTTTCAAACCAATTAGCCCAGGCTAAATGACTTGACTATAACTTTTTTATTATAAAACTTAGACATCCTTTGTTTTTGAACTTGCAATCTATCTAGGACGTCCAACTTTAATTCGTCCAACTCTAATAAGTTTTGAACTAATGATTCGGTATACTCACCATCACTTAGCTTATGTTGCAAACACACTCTGATTGATAGCACATTGATTTTCATAGGCAAAATGGCCTCCTGTCCATAAGTAAGTTGGAAAGGAGTAACTTTGGTACTTGACCGAGGCGACGTCCTATAAGCCCATAAGGCCTTGTTTAGACATTCGTGCCAATTTCTGGCATTTTCATCGATCATTTTCCTTATGATATTTTTTAAAATCTTATTAAAAGATTCTGCCTGTCCGTTGGATTGAGCATAATATGGTGTGGAGTTCACTAACTTAACTCCAAACTCACTCAAAATTTCTTCACTTGATCTCTATTCAAAGAAGTTCCGTAATCCACCATCAAAGTTTGTGGAATCCCAAATCTATAAATAATATGATCACGGATAAATTCTATGACACTTTTTTGGGTGATCTTCGTTAAAGGTATCGCTTCTATCCACTTAGTGAAAAAATCAGTTGCAACTATAACAAAGGTATGTTACTTGGATGATGGGGGATAAATCTTCCCTATCAAGTCTATCGCCCAACCCTTGAACGGCCAGGGTTTGATAATAGGTGTCATCTGTCTTGCTAGCGCCCTTTGTATTGGACCATATTTTTGGCACGTTAGACAACTCTTCGTATATTGAACACATGATTCTCCCATCTTGGGCCAAAAATATCCATTCCTAATAATTAACCATCTCATCTTTTGGCCAACTTGATGAGCTCCACATATCCCTTCATGCACTTCACCCATGATTATTCTGGCTTCTTGCAAACTTACACATTTTAGTAATATACCATCAGAGCGTTTCTTAAACAACTCTTCATCTATCAATGTATAGTTTAGCAAACATAACTTCATTTTTCTACTACTTTCTTTATTAGGTTCTTTAAGGAACCTTTTAATCTCTACCCTTCAATCTATTGCATCTCCGTCTTGTATGCAATGAATTTCAATCCTTCTCTCCCTTCTTTGGACTACGAGTAATATTACTCCATATTCATAAGTAGATTTTCAATTCAAGGCCTTTGAATACCCTGAGGCCATCTGGGCCAACTCATTCGCTATGTCATTATATATCCTATTAACACATTGAAACTCTACTTGGTTGAATTCTTCCAACAATTCTTGGGCGATTTCAAATTGACTTATAATGGAATCACTTTAGCACTTAAGATCACCGATCAATTGGTGAATTACCAATTGAGAATCGCCTCTAACAATCACATTCTTAGCTCCATATCTATTATTAATTCTAAGCCCACGATTAAGGTTTCGTATTCGGCTTGATTTTCGGTACACATCCTATCCAAAGTGAATGCGAACTTGTAACAAATCTCTAAAGGATTTATCAATGCTACTCCTACTCCTGCACCTCTAGAGATTTTTGACCCATCGAAACATAAAACCCAAGGTTTTAATTCGAATGAATCGATTTCTAATTCAATTTTTTCAGGCATGTCAAGGCATGTATGATCGGCTAGAAAGTTAGCCAAAGCCTGATTTTTTATTGCCTTTTGGGGTAGGTATTGTATTTCGAATTCTGATAATGCTAAAGTCCAAAGGCCTACCCTTTGGTGTAAAATAGGGCGAGAGAATATATACTTAACCAAATTTACTCTATAAATCAAATAAACGGTTATGGGTCGTAAATAAACCCTTAATTTCGTACATGTGAAATACAATGCAAGACATAATTTTTCAATGGCAGAGTAATTACATTCACATTTTGTTAACCGTCTACTCAAGTAGTAAATCGCCATTTCTTCACCAAATTGGTTTTCTTGCGCGACCATTCCAGCTATTGATTCTTGTTCAGCCGATATATACACTTTCGTTGGCTGCCCTTGGATTGGTGACATCAACACTGGTGGACTTGATAAATATGTATTTAGGCTTTCAAAAGCCTTTTGATGCTCTTCTTTTCAGACGAATTCATCCTGATTTTTTAGCTTTAAAAGCGACGAAAAAGCTTTAGTTCTCCCCGCACAGTTAGAAATAAAGCGTCTTAGAAAGTTTACTTGGCTTCGAAACCTTTGCAATTCTTTTCTATTGCTAGGTGGTTTGGCCTCTAAAATGGCATTCACTTTATTTTTATCAAGTTCAATCCCCCTTTTGTGTACTAAGAAATCAAGGAAGTTTCCTGCATTAACACCAAATGCACATTTTAAGGGATTCAATTTTTGTTTATATTGCTTCATTCGCTCAAATGAACATCTCATTTGTTCAAAATGCTCCTCTTCTTTAATGGATTTGACCACTATATCATCTATATACACCTCAACAAACTTGTCTATCATATCATGAAAAATCAAGTTCATTACCCTTTAATAAGTCGCTCCTGCATTTTTCAGGCCGAAAGGCATAACTACCCATTCAAAACATCCTAGAGATCCAGGGCATCTAAAGGCAGTTTTGTGTATATCTTCCTCAGCTATATAAATTTGATTGTATCCTGAATACCTATCCATGAAGGAATACATTACGTGTCCGGCAGTCGAGTCTACTAAAGAATCTACAGTAGGCATTGGATATTCATCTTTGGGTGTTGCTATGTTTAGGTTCCTAAAGTCTATGCACACCCTTAATTTATCATTCTTTTTTAGTACTGGCACGATATTGGACAACCACTCGACGTATCTGGCTGTTCTAATAAAGCCTGCTTTTAATAATCGCTCTATTTCTTTCTTAATCTCAGGAAGTACATTAGGAGTAAAGCGTCTAGAAGGTTGCTTATGAAGTTTAAAATTTGGCTTGGTTGGCAATCTATGTTCCACCAAATCTCTATCTAAACCAGGCATATGTTCATAATTCCAAGCAAAACAATCCTTATATTCCTTTAGTAAAGCGATTAATTTATCACTAACCTCTTGATCGAGCATCTGGCTGACGAATGTTGGGCGATCTTCCTCTTCATTGCCAATATTCACTTTAATCAGAGGGTCTTGTACTTGAGTGTATCCAGGCTTGGTGATCCTCATTACTTCATCGTCCATTTCCCTTATAGGCACTTCTTCTTCTAAACAATCCACCTTGTTGACTTTTCGGCCAATACTTTGTTCCAACTCGAACACTGCCAATTTGTCTCCTAATGCTTTCAAGGCTGCTTCTTCTTTCGTCTTGTCTTTACATTCTTCATTGAAAGTCATTAATTTGGCTTTGAATGCCTGAACATCAGTCATTTGCCTTTGTTGCTTACAATTCATTTAAAACTCCTTGATTACTTTTTTGCCAATTACTGACTCTTCTAGGGCCACTATGTTTGGCCTCATTTGACCGAACATTTCAGTGAGTACATCTACTGAAAACGACTCTTCGCTCTGTGCAACAATTTGAGTTTCTTCTCCATCTTGGACTACTATGATAGGTCCGTAATTTCCTTCATACATGAACCTTTCCACTGAGTTTGTTTCTGTGACAAAAGGTCTATGATCTGTCTGCACCACTTTTGTTTCACCCTTGTCATTCCAGAAAACCAGGCATTGATGGAGCGATGAGGGTATGGAGCGACTTCCGTATATCCAATCCCTTCCTAATAACACATTGTAACTAGTAGGACAATCTATTACGAAGAAGACTGTGGTCCTAGTAGTTGTCCCCATAGTTATGTCCAATGGCATAACCCCTTTTGCTGAAGTTGCTTCTACATTGAAACTTGTAAGGATGACTTCTGTTGGAATCATATCACTTTCTGTTTTTGCAAATTTCCTCATCATCCTAAATGAAATGGTGTTTATAGCTGCTCCATTATCAATAAGTACTTTTGCCACGGGTATATCGTTAACTAAAGCCTTAACGTACAATGGCCTCAAATTTTTAGTTAACTTCATGGCTAGTCTCTTAAAAATAACCTTTTCAACAACATCTATTTTCACTTCCTGCTTGTTCTCTGTTGAATTATCCTTTTGTGATAAGTCAACGTACAGTATGTCGCACTGAGCTTCCGCTTCCTGAATTTCCTTTTTATTATTTTCTAATGCTTCTTCTTCAGTTATCCAACCTGTGGGAGGAGGCAATATTCTTAGAGGTGACCCATACTTTTCAGAGCGAGAACTCTCCTTTTACTCTTGGGTGTCCCATACAACACATAATAATCGAAAGAACGCCCGATGGTTCTCCCAGAAAATCCACTTCACGAACACCTTCTCTATGTAGTTGCTTCAACAGGGTATTGCGAGATACTCCTCTCTTTCTTCTTTCTGCTTCCAGATTAATTTCCTCTTCGATGTCCATCATACCGGCATCCTCTTCATCATTGTAAGTCCCTCTAGAAGTTTGGCCTTCTTCACATTCCAGCACACATGCTGCTTCTTCGTTATCCTCCCTTTCTTCTTCTTCTTTCTCTTTGTTCTTGAACTCATTGGCTAGTAAATAGTTATTGGCCATGATAGGAGGTAACGTACTGAACTGAATAGTAAGGGGCTGATCTGGATCTTCTTCATTCCTTCTGTTTCGCTCAAACTTCGATTTTCCAGAAAAACTCTCTGGCAATTCTTCCATCGACTCACCTGTACCAGTCTCTTCACTATCTTCGAGAATATTTTGATTGGCTACCTCGAGTAGTTTAGGCGCCTTAGGACGTGGCACTCCCTGTTGTTGCCTCATCATTTGTCCATAATTCCGTTGAAAATACCTTTGTTGGGTTCTAGTATTCTCGTTGAAAGGTATCATCCTTCCTGCATTATACTGGAACGAATGTCATACATTTGGTTGGCGAGATCGCGGCCTGAATGTTCTCCCATTATTTATTGACCTGAACTGCCTCTCAAAAGGCGATCCCCTATAGAATGATGTACTTCGCCCTCTAACAGGCTGAGCATTTGGAAACAACTAGAAAGATGGTAGTGCTACCATATCCATGGTTTCTCTGTATTTGCACTTATTTCTCCTTTACATCTTGCACACAGGACGTCTTCATTCTTTTTAGGCTCCTTCTCTTTGATACGTTCAAAGACACTAGGGTGTGGCCCAGGGTCCTCTTCTCCATCGTCTACAACCAACTTGAATTTTGGCAACTTGTTTTTGAAACCAGTCGTCATCATGTTCACCCCAAGTGGCTGTGGAAAAGGATTTTCATCCATTGTCATCTTCTCTTATCCTCGAACGTAATTCGTCCTGATTCAATGGGGTCCTGCAACATATGGCGAAAAATCAAACAGTTGTTAGTCAAATGTGACCATGTATTATGCCACTTACAATATTTTTTACCCTTGATTTGTTCAGGGCTTGACAACTTATGTTTATCGCTTAACTTTATCTGCTTATCCTTATATAGTTTATCAAATATAAGGTCAGCAGTGGTTACATCGAACGAGAACGTTCTAGCCTTTTTGTTTTCATCTTTTATAGGCTCGTCCTTACCCGACGATCTAGGTTTAGCCATTATAGGACAAGTATACGCGTCTCCTTTGATTAATTCGACCAAACACATTTCGGTTTGATCGTAATACTCGTCATCAATGGTATGAACATCAAAATTTGGGTCTCTATAATAAGTCCCCTTACTAGAATTTTTCATTTGCTCTTCTTCTCTTATTAATCGTTTATACCTAATCACGTTTACGCTTAATTGGAAAAGATCAGGAAATTCCCTGTCTTGAAATTTCTTTTTCAAATTAAATTTTTAGACAATTTTGAGCGATTTTGACAAACTCCTTTTCGGGCAAAAGTACAAAACATTTACTTCTTGATGTCTTGAACCTTTGAAGGAAACCTTTTGCCCATTCGTTTGGCATTTGACGTAGATTCGCCAAATCGGCAAAAGTAACTTCAGACTCAATCTTATAAAACTGAGCATAGAACAATTACTCCAATTGTTGCCATGTTTGAACAGAGTTCACTGGCAAATTGATGAACCAAGAGAAAGCTACTCCTGTTAATGAACTAGGAAACAACCTCATTTTATGGTAGTCGGTTATTTCACCACTTTGCAGTGTGAATCGTCCTATGTGTTCTAGAGTAGACATCTCTCCTAAACCGGTAAATAATGAGAATTCTAGCACTTTATACCCTCTAGGCCATGGATATGCTTGGTCTACCCAATCAGGATATGACTTTGTGTAAGTCAGCCTAATGACAGGATGTATCCCAAAAGCCATTTGATCCTATACTATTTCCATAATTTGATTTCTCAACATGACGTTGGGGTCATATGAAATTCCTACAGGTTGATTGATCGGTTGATTTGCCTTAGGCCTGATGTTTGGTCCTTGGTTGGCAACAAAGTTGCCATGATTTGGGTCATTGTTACCATTAGCCTGAATATTTATTCTATCATTAACACGTGGGGTGTTCTGTCCATTATTTAGGACATTGTCTCTTGCATTTAGGTTACCCCCCAAGTTAGATGTGCCATTACCACTATTCCGATTTGGCATTACACCATCCCCTTGGTTTGAAGTGGAGGGACCAAAAGGTGGTTCTATCCCTTGATTTGGACTTAAGACTGGGGAATTATGTCTTACAATTGTCCTAACTTGAAAGTGATTTGCAATAGGCACAACTGGCTGACAAATTTGGCCTACTAACTTATTCATTATTTCATTTAATGTATTCAGTTGTTTGGCCATGTTGTCATAATGTGCATTCCCATTTTGGGTAAATCTTTCCATATTATGAACATTTTGTAAATTTACCTGTTCAACGACATCCTGTGTGAGTTCTCCAAGCAATGCACGCATGGTTTGAGAACTCAACTCTGTCCTTGGCTCATAA
The DNA here is from genome assembly GCF_002742605.1 of Olea europaea var. sylvestris. Lineage (NCBI taxonomy): Eukaryota > Viridiplantae > Streptophyta > Magnoliopsida > Lamiales > Oleaceae > Olea > Olea europaea. The sequence continues at coordinate 6,467,433 of NC_036258.1, read as the reverse complement.
CGACTACGACTGCTCTGACTCTGTCCCTCTGTTCGTGGAGAGTTTTGCTGCTCCTCATATCGCTCGATCACAAACTGGACTCCTCCTTGACTTGCTGCTTCCTTATCAGATTTGTGAGGCATATTGTTTCACTTTTTGTATCCTCAACACCAAACATCAATGTCCCATTGGGCGTGTCAAATTGTTTCGTGCGGGTAGTCGCTAACAATTAAAAAAAGATCAGACGATTGTGTAAGAAACAGACCTCTTGAGACAATCTCAAAAAAGGGTGTTTTATTGACGATGATTTACAATTGGAAATAAACAGAATACCTCCAAGGGGCGCAAGTACACGAGTACTAAAATAAGTGTTTAAATTTAAGTTAAGAAATTAAAATAACATATTCTCTGTTTGAGAGTGTTTGATTCGGGTCCTCCATTCTATGTCTTCTCTTCCCTTTTATATTCCCTTGATGACTTTTTCGTGACAAACCGCTTGGAAACTGCTTGATTGTTTTATAACTACCCACTTTCTTTATGGTGGCTAACTTGTTGTAGAACTGTCGTCTCTAACTGCTGCTATTACTCTTTGTCGTTCAATCGCCTTCAACTGGGCTCCTTGAATCGTGGAAAGTGAGAAGATTATTCAATAACTGCTTTAATAACTGCTATTCTGGACAATCCTAATATTTTATTTTTGCTAAGATCTTGGGCGATTCAAAGGTTTGGGCGAGAACGGGATCATCGCTTTGGGCAACCGTAAGACATTCCATTCGCTCAGACTCTGAGCGTCTTGCAAGCTTGGGCGATGATGTCACTGTGTTCGTGGATTTCCACTGCATTTACCAATAATCATGTTTGGACCTTTACCCTGGACTCTCCAATTAGGCTTCACTCTTTGGACTATTTGATTTGAACTAAACTTTTAGTGTGTCAACAATTATTAATTAACACTCACTCCCATTACATTGGTCTATCATGAAATCACAGCTATATATTAATGATATATAATGGTTGATCGTGGTTTTTGCTTGGCAACAGAAAATCTGCTGTCTTATATGTTATGTTTAGATATGGGCATTATTTATTCACTTCGTGTATGTTGTGCTTTTTAAGGTTTCAACAATTAAACGGATTTGCCATTTTTTAGTTTCGTCATGACATTACATGTGTATGACAACATTTATCGATTGTTTGCAACTGTTTCTATTGGGTAACATATATTAAGGTGTCGTATCAGATAAACAATTACAATCTAGTAACAAGACTTCATTTGTAAATTTGATATTGCTGGATTTATTACAGGTTGTCATAATGCTGAAGGTAAAAAAAACATTTCTTAATCGTAAGTTATGATTACCAACTACACCAATCTCGATTGACATATAACAATATAGATTACATATACAAACCAAAATGCAATAAACTGACAAAGTGATCAAAGTTATGCAACCCAGTTTCTTTCGTAAATTATATCAATACATAGTAAATCCCCCAAAAAAATTGTGTTAGTTTTGAGACTTAATTATTGACATTGTTCAAGAGAATACATTCAAATACACATAAAAAAATAGAATTTACACATTGAGCTCATCAAGCCCCATTAGCAACAAGCGCATGATTAACTTATCATCCATTTTCCATCCAGCAAAACTCAAAATTTCACTCATACCCTGTGATTCCTTCACGCCTTGCCTCGATTTGGTACACATGCTGCTGGTCTTGTATACAACAAAATGAAAATTAACTCAAATTGAAAGAACATCATGAAAAGGAAAAAGAATAATACACACACGAGCCAAACATATGAAGTAAGTGAATAGGAAAAATGTGTTGGCCACATCTGCGCGCTAATCTTTGCTCGAGTAGTGTTTTTCTACTCCTTTAGAAGTGTTTATATATCCAATCTTCGACATTAGACGATAAAGATCGTTGATTTGATATATAGAATATGAATTTAGCAGATTGACGTATGAAGGTGAGTAATGTGTGGATTGATTTGTGACTTTTTGGAGTAGAGGATTAGGAATTTTGATTTTGTGTAAAATGGCTTTGTGGAAATCGGGTTCTCTTCGATACAGACGAAAATTTTGGGATTTCGAATATTAATTGAGTAAATTAAATTGGGACTTGTTTGGTGGAGCGACAAAAGCTATCAAAAAAATCAATTGATATATGATTGTTTATTGTTTTTCGTTTTTACTTTGTAAAATACAGTAATAAGTATAACAAAAAAGTTGTAATGTATTTTGTAAATTATTATTTTAAAATAGGTATTGCATGTAATTTCCTCTTAAATCCAAATTTATTCAAAGCAAACCATATAATTAAAATCCAACCTTAATTCCTTCAACCCAAATCCAACAATTAAAACCCAACCCAAAAATTGATCAAACCCAATTCATACAATTAAAACCCCACCCAAATTCCTTCAAGTGGAAATTACATAATTCCAAATGTTTAAAGATTAGAATTCAAAAATAAGAGACCAAATTTCATTATTCAAAAATCAGGTATGAATATAATAAATATTACCCCTAATTCAATTCCAACCCTAATATTATTCTATTTCTCTCTCTAAACACCTCTCTCTCTCTCTCTCTCTCTCTCTCTCTCTCTCTCTCTACTCTCCCCTCTGCCATCGCCGATGAGAGTGCCCACCGCCGGAGACACCTAAGAGTACCTTCGCAGCCGACGACATAAGTGAAATCTGAGAACCTCTCGCTTGATTTGTGAGCAATCTGAGTGCCGCTTGCCTGATCCTGATTTGTTGCAGCTCTCAAAATTTGAGCGCCACTCGCCTCGTTGTTGCGAGCGTCAGTACTGCTACGAGCTAGTCACAGCTTCGGTGCCGCTACGAGCGATATGAGCGTTGATGCTTGATTTGCTGCAGCTGTCGAAATCTGTAGTATATGTGCTGATTTGTGTGGTGGTGTTGGAGATCGATAATGTGAGATGGGTGGTGTGGTTGGATGCGGTGGTGTTGGCAAAGTTCCGGGTGTGTGTGCCGTAGGTGCCGTGGTGTTGGAAGAGAATCTCGGCCCTGATATGAGTGGCGCTTTTTTTGGGTGTGGATGCTGTGGATGCTGCGATGAAGCTGTGGTTATGGTGTTTTTGTGTGTGGTAGTGATTTTACGGTTGGTGGTGTTTGCTAGTGATGGTGGTGCGCTGTGGGTTGGGTGCGATGCAGTCGGTTGTCGTGTTTTGGTAGTGATTTTTTTTTTTTGTGTGTTTGGTGGCGACGGTGGATCTGGTTGCGTCGATTTTGTTGATGTTGGTGTTGGCGGTGGCGGTGGCGGTGGCGGTGGAGGCGGCTGTGGCGATGGCGATAGCGACGACGACAAGGTAAGGGTGGTTGCAAGTGACGGTGGTGGCAGTGGAGTTGGTGGTGACTGCTATTTGACCTGTGACTTTAAAATTCGATCATCTGTGACTAAAAAAGTAATATGTGACTATTAAATTTGAAAATATGTGACCTGTGACTATAATTTTTTGGATTTGTGACCTATAGTTTTTTGATCTGTAACCTCGACATAATCTGTGACTTATCAAAATTGTGATTTGTGACCTTGAAAATATCTTTGACCAATTAATTTGATGATATATGACTGATAAATAAAATCTGTGACCTATAATTGTGAATATGTGATCATGAATAGTATAACAATGGCTTTATTATCATTATTTAATAAATATTTTTAATTAATTAGCTAAAACCTGATTTTTGCACTAAAGAAACTTGTAACTTGGATTTTGAATTGGGCATAGTTAATACTTGGTTTATGAACTCTTCCCTTCCTTCAAATCCAAATTCAACAATTAAAACTCAATCTAAATTTCTTGAAACTGAAATCCAACAATTAAAATTCAGTCCAAATTTCTTCGAAACCAAATCTAACAATTGAAATCCAACCCAAATTCCTCAAACTAAAATCCTACAATTAAAACCCAACCTAAATTTCTTCAAACTCAAATCCAACAATTCAAATTCTTTCAAACCAAATCCAACATTTATATGCAACCCAAATTACTTCAAACCCAAATCCAACAATAAAACTCAACACGTTTCCCTCAAACCCAAATCCAACGGCCAAACTCCAACCCAAAATCCTTTAAACTCAAATCCAACAATTAAAATCGACAGAATTTCCTTTAAACCTTAATCAAACGATTAAAACCCAACCCAAATATTCCTTCAAACGTAAATCCAACCCAATTTTCTTCCTAACTCAAATTCCTTCAACCAAAATCCAACAAATAAACCCAACCCAAAATCCTTTAAACTCAAATCCAACCATTGAAACCGAAACCAATTTCCATCATGCCTTAATCCATTAAAAGCCAACCCAAATTACTTCAAACAATTAATCCAACAATTATAACCCAACTCAAATATCTTCAAACCCAAATCCAACAATTAAAATCCAACCCAAATTACATCAAAACCACATCCAACAATTAAAACACAACCCAATTCCTTCAAACCCAAATCCAACAACTAAAAGCCAACCCAAATTCCTAAAATCCAACAATTAAAACCCAACCCAAATATTCCTTCAAACACAAATCCAACAATTAAAATCCAAAACCAAATATTCCTTCAAACCCAAATCCAACAATTAAAAACCCGAAGTCATTCAATAAAAAGTCAACCCAAATTCTTCAAACCCAAATCTAACAATTAAAGACCAGCCGAAATATTCCTTCAAAACCGAAATTTAACAATCAAAACCCAACCGAAATATTAATTCAAACCCAAATCCAACCATCGAAACCCAACCCAAATTCCTTCAAATCCAAATCCAATAACTAAAAACCTACCCAAATTCCTTGAAATCCAAATCTAACAATTAAAACATAACAAAAATTCCATCAAACATAAATCCACTAATTAAAACCCAACCCAAATTAAACAAAAAGCCAACACAAATTCTTTCAAACACAAATCTAACAATTAAAATCCAACCCAAATTCCTTCAAACCCAATTCGAACAATCAAAATCCAATCTAAATTATTTAAAACCCAAAATCTAACTATAAAAATCCAAGGGAAAAATTCATATATCCTAGCATAAATATAGGTGATTCAAAATTAAGATGACAAGTTTGAATTTACAAAAATCAGAAATATAAAACAATCAATTAGTTTCCTAAAAATCAGTGTCCACCTACCTTTAAAAGCCGGATTCCATATATTATCCCATATGAAGAGAGAGAGATGATTTGTTACAGTTAGTCTCTAAAATCAAGCATCCAAATTAAACTCCCTAAAATACTGAATACACATTTAAATCCCTCAACCACATAATTAATTAATTATATATTTTATTAATTAAATATATTAAGGTCACATATCTATACAATTTGGTCACAGATTCATAATTTAGTTAGTCACATATTATTTTTCGGTCACAAATCATAAATTTTAAATATCACAAATTATTTTATGATCAAAATTCAAAATTTTATAGGCCAAAATTTGTTCATCGATCACAAATCAAAAATTAATACGTCACAATTTATGTATCAATCACAGATCACAAGATCACAACTTATAAGACGATCACGAATTAATTTTTTTAGGTAACATTGGTCAAAATTTATCTTCATCGGTCACATATTGTTTATTAGTCACAGATTAATAAATTCAATGGGGAGGAAAAAGAACGGGAGCTTTTGATTGTGAGCAATAGCACTTTTGAAAAGGAAAAGCCGTGCTGAAACGACATTTTTCTACGAGAGAAGACAGGTGGAGAGAGAAATAGATTACAGGTGGAGAGGAGAAGAGAGAGGAGAAATTGGTGAGAGAATATAATTAATTGGAGATGATGGGTGGACAGAGAGGTCGGGTGGAGAGAGAGAATACAATTAATTGGAGAGATGGGGAATTGGAGAGAGAATATAATTAATTGGAAAGAAAGGATGGGTGAGGGGAGAAATTGATTCGTATAATTAATATTTAAATATAAAAAATCTGATTTTTGAAATGTTAAACTACTCATCTTATTTTTGAACCCTAGATTTTAACTCTAGGGTTTTCTATAATTACCACAAAAAGAAAAATTTCATAACTGAGAGATTAAATATGGTAGATTTCAAAATTAAGAAAATAAGTTTCAAAATTCAAAAATCAGATTTTTATTAAAAATTATTTATGATTTAATTATTTTATTAATTTAATATATTTAGGTCACAGTTTTTTATCACAATTATCTAATTACCCAGTCATAGATTAATTTTTAGTCACAACTTATCAAATTATTGGTCGTAACTTATTTCTCGATCATAGATCGAAAATTTTATAGGTTATAGAATATTTTTCGATTACGAATTCAAAAATTTTACAGGACACAGATTATTCATGGGTCATATATTCAAAACTTTTATTGATCACACTTCATTTACTCATTGCAAATTATTGAATTAATTGATCACGATTAATTTTTTTGTCACAAATTAATCAATTGCGAGTCACAGTCACAATTTTCAGGTCACGTATGCAATTGCGAGTTGCAGTCACAATTTTCAAGCCACAGATTACCAATTTAATGGTCACAATCAACCCAATTAATCTGTGACCATCACCAAACAATCACTGCCACCCGTCGCTGTTGTCGGCACCACCAACACCATAGCCTTAACCACCACACCCCACCACCACGATACCAATAACACCACCTCTGTAACACCAAAAACACCATAGCTTTAACCACCACCACGATACCAATAACACCATAGCTTTACCCACCACCACTATCACGGTGAACATCACACAGATCGACGCCCCAAACACTGTTGCTGCTTCCATTTTTAGGTCGACCACCCCAAAACTCCCGCGACAGTTGCGACGAACACTGTATTAATCAACGCCTCAAACATTGCTACTGTTTCCATTTTCAGATCGATCACTCCAAAACCATCATGATCGTGGGCGACGAATACAAAGCCACTAGAATCATTCTCTCATTCTTAGCCATACCTGTAGGCCTAGACGACAAAAACCAATCCAAAAGCCTCTGTAAATGACCATCTTCCCGAAAATCCTTTCAGGCTTCATTGCCCTCAACGCAGTCACATCTTTCCTTACGTCTGACGACTCCCTCACTTCCCCAAAAGACCTTGATCTCTTCATCCCGAACCCCAGCTCATCTTGGAACTCAATATAAATCACAACATCACAACCAGATCCCACTTTAACGAGATCTGCAGATCTGTAGAATTGACAATTTCCGACGATGAAGACGACGATCGGAGAGGGGAGTCGATTGTTGCCGTGTGTGAGAGAGGCCATCGTGCGTGAGAGAGAGGGAATTGAGAAAGAGAGCAAGAGATTCGAGTAGAGAGAGAGGGTATTGAGACTGAAATTGTTATAATTAGGGTTTGTTTAATTAATTTTTAAATATATTAATTAATTAACAAATTTTTTGATTTGTGAAATATTAAACATGGTATCTTGTTTATGAAATGAGAATTTTTAATCTATTAGAATCTATAATTTTCACAAACAATTATGTGTACATTACAGCCTAACGAACCGCACAATTTCTACCATTTGGGCTTCACCCAAAATTGAAAATGGGCCAATGTGAAGAGTCCAAAAATGGCCCAATACGAAAGCGTCCAATATATCTATCAAATTATCCAGTAGGAACTCCCTAACCGTTGGCTACATCAGACAAAATTCGGCTACTACTGGTAATGTACTAATTCTTCGTAGAGTGGAAATGAACACAGCGCCCGCGCCGGCGTCGGCTACTGGAATCCCATCAGTGCTTCCTAGTGCTCCTGTGGAATATCCTTGTCTCCCCATATCATCCTACAATTGCTCCGTACGTTATGAATTTGTACAAATTCCGTATTTCATTGCTACATTCTCACAGTTATCGTGTATAGTGAGACTCATGTTTCTTGTTTACTTTGCTGCGAGCAGAACTTGACTGGCGATCGGGAAGATAATGACACGAAGAAGCTCAAACCTTCCACCTATAAGTGGCGCCTGGTTATAGCCTACGACGGTACCCGATTTTCAGGTTTAATTCATTTCTGGTTTTATACTTCTCAATTTTTCTTTTTTCTTTTTTATCTTTCATGGGTATGGAGAATTGATTCAATGACATTGATATGCTGGCATAATTGGCTATGTTTATGTAATCTGGGGCACTGATTTGAAATCGGGGTCCTGTACCATCGTTTCATATTTCAAGGGCTTTTTCATTCGTGGCTTAGGAAATTCATAAATTATTGGGTTTGAAGTATTTTGAGACTTTATTCACCTGAATTATGCACTTAATTTCATGCTCATACCCAGAACAAGTGTAAATTTCACCAAGGCAATTCATTTGTACTCTACTCTGGTATCTTACAGTCCTGAATGTTGAATGTTAGGATGGCAATATCAACAGTCAACACCAACTGTGCAGTGTATTGTTGAAGAAGCCTTAACTCGAATAACAAAATTAGAACGAAAAGATCTTCTTTTAGTTGGTGCTGGTAGAACGGATGCAGGAGTTCATGCCTGGGGTCAGGTCTGTTTTAATTATTACAAAGTCATGGAAATTTAAGACGTTGATCAAGAAATTGATCAATGATGACTTTAGTTCTCAGGTTGCGCATTTCATCACGCCTTTCAACTATGACAACCTGAAAGGTGTGCACAAAGCTTTAAATGGTCTTCTTCCTTCTGATATCAGAGTTAGAGAAATCAGCTCTACGGTGCCAGAATTTCATGCCCGTTTTTCTGTCAAAAGCAAGATTTATCATTACAAGATCTACAATGATACCATCATGGACCCGTTTCACAGGAATTATGCTTACCATAGTATCTATAAACTCAATGTTGCTACCATGAGGGACGCTGCTAGGCATTTTGTGGGAAAGCATGACTTCTCTGCTTTTGCTAATACATCACGCAATGACCGGGTTCCAAATCCAGTGAAGAATATCTTTCACTTTAATGTAAACGAAATGGTACTGTTCATCTCCAACAATGTATAAATTATTGCCTGATCTGGTGGTGTTTCCTGCAGTGGTTTTGGAATATTTGAAAAACCATATCCACTTCCATACTTTGTTTTCCAACTTTCTTGTGACGACCACGTTTATCATTGCTGCATTTTTGCTTAGCACTACCTGCTTTCGAAGTAATTATTAATTATTGTACAGTGATGTGCTTGATTCTGTCTTCTTTTTCTTTTTCTTTAGTTTTTTCAGTTGTTTGGCCTCGTGCTCTTCATTTGTCTACCAGCATGATGTGTATGTTTGTGTATATTTTGAAAGAAGTTGAAACTATAGGAAGGTTAAGGCCAGAAACTGAAATAACAGATAATCGTCTAATGAACACAACAATTTACGGTTATTTGTAATATTTATAAATTTTATTTATTTTAAAATTTATAGTTTTAAATGGAATCTTATTCTCTGCAGGGACCTCTAGTGCAACTTGAAGTGGAAGGATCTGGTTTTCTATATAGACAAGTTAGAAACATGGTATTTGATTCAATTCTCCTCCATTTGTAATCTTTTTCATAAGCATCCTCCATTCTCATTTGTAATTCTTTTTCATAAGCATCCTCCATTCTACTTGAGCATAATTAAGTATAACTGCATAGTTAATGTTAGGATGAGGAGAATGTTGCGCAGTTGAACTTGCTAACCATGATTTTGTGAAGTGATATAAAACTATAATTTTTCATACCAGTGATCCTATCAGAATTCATTCTCTTTTCCTGTACCTTACAGGTTGCTTTATTGCTTCAAGTTGGGAGAGAAGCAGTACCCCCCGATATAGTCCCCAGGATTTTGGGATCTCGAGATCGTAAGGAACTCGCCAAGTACTCATTGTCAGTTCCACCACACGGTCTGTGCCTTTTGGTTGTCAAGTATAATGAAGAGCATCTCGGGCTTCCACCAGGTGGTCCTGAAACTAGTTTTGGTCGGAATCACAGCATAAGCAAATGCAAGCTGCCGTCTTTCTAACTGTTGCATGTACAGTAGGGAGATAATAAATGCGCAGAATATGTCTCCGAACCAATGTTAGGATATGAGTTGTTGAGATGGCTAATCTGCTGTTAGCTTTGAAGACGAGCACCATGAAACTTCCAGAAAATGCTCAGTGGCCAACATTCGCCGTCAGTGAGTACCTTAACTGATATGTAGTTTTGAAAATTCAGTGGCAAATTATTCTTTGAAATTCAAATTCTGATGCATTCAAGCTCTCTTCCTTCTCTTTCCTGCATGAACCTCTCACATGTACTTTGAATGGACCCCATATGTGTGTTTCTTGGGATGACTGAACTCGATTGCTGGAAAAGGAGAACCCAAGCTACCTCGTTGCGTCTATTCTATAAATGTACTAAGCTGTTCTGTTGACATTATAATTCCTTCAAGAATTTGCCTTTCCCCCCTTAATTATGTACAAGAACTGTTTTCAGTCAAAATCGAGCTTTTGGAGCTACACACTAACTTCATCCATTTTACCCTTGGGCCCTTGTAAACACAAAATTTCATCCATTATTAGTGCAAGGTCCTCTAGGGAGAGCACATGTTGAAGGACAATTATTTCTAGGGTAAGTTTTATTTGCGATCGCTAAACTCTTCTATAAATGTACTAAGCTGTTCTGTTGACATTATAATTCCTTCAAGAATTTGCCTTTCCCCCCTTAATTATGTACAAGAACTGTTTTCAGTCAAAATCGAGCTTTTGGAGCTACACACTAACTTCATCCATTTTACCCTTGGGCCCTTGTAAACACAAAATTTCATCCATTATTAGTGCAAGGTCCTCTAGGGAGAGCACATGTTGAAGGACAATTATTTCTAGGGTAAGTTTTATTTGCGATCGCTAAACTCTTAACGAATTTTCAATTGGATCGCTAAACTTTAATTTGTTTGAATTGAGTTATTGAATTTTAATTTAGTTTCAATTGGAATACTTGAATTCAATTTGATTTCAAACTTCATTACTATATCATGTTCTATTCTCTGATTTGATTAAAAATGCTTAATTAACTGTTATACTCCAACAAATTTTCGACATAATCACTATTTGGAACACTCACTTACAACTACATTACTTCATAAAAGTTGTAATATAAAAAATATACATTTTAATTTAAAGACATTGTGATAATTCCCATTATACTATTTTTGGTTTATGGCACAGCATATGGTATGATTGTTTGTTATGGATTAAACGAATAATCTGTATTACTAAGAACAATTTATATGGTAAATGAAAGCAAGAACAACACGCAATGTAATACGCTACCATACTAGGAGCCGCTGCAAATTTCACTACATCGATGAAGAGAATCACTATGTACTTTGGGACTCCTATCTCTCTCTATTTTCTCTCTAATAAGAATGGATCCTCTCCCTAATTGTATTGGAAGAAATACTGGGGTGACTTGACATATGTGCTAATTTCCTGAAGTAATCATAAATATTTAAAAAAAAATTCTCGATGGCTTTTGCCACCAAACTCTACACTAGGGGGCCTACCGTCCCCTCATCCTCCCTATCGACCTTACCATGAAGGTTGAATTGCAACTGAGGGGGAAAAATGTACAGTATATTAGGCTCCACACATCTGCCAATTTTCTATGAGAAAATCAATATTTTACCAATGATTTCCACAACACGCAGCTTCTCTTCCTCAAGTGAGAAGTCCAACAGAAGTCGCACATAACTTTAGTTTTTCAAATATAAATATCTTCGCGAGCATATCAGTTGAATTTGGACTCCCTTAGATCTTCTCAAGTGATAACAATCCATCTTTCAATGATGAATGTATGAAATCGTATTAATACATGTATATGTTTCATCATGGCATGTTAGACTGGCTTTTTTTCCTTAATAGTGCAAGTGTCTTAAATCTTATGAGGTAGATGTGATGAGAATGTGAATTTGATTTGTGGTATTGTTTTAATCTTTTTCATGATTAAACATATTCTTATTTCGATAGGTATACTAAACATAATCAATTATTTGTTTATAATTTACTGTTGTGGAAAAAATATTTTTGCTAATGTGTCTAATAAAAATTTGTGGATCTATTGTGGATGGAAATCATGAAAGTGTGGGGTTGAATAACATGTGCATCAACTATCTCCTGACGATGTTGGATCCTATCAAAATAGATAAATTGTAAGACCATATATTTACTAAATTAAAGTTGTATATCCTTAAATTGTGGGGGTGTTATAAATTTCACCTTATATTTTATTATTCTTAATTGAAAAACTGACTTTTGAAAAGTGTTAAAAATAAATTATAGACATGTAGGTGAAAGGCAAGAGCTCAATGGATGCATCTATTTGAATGTGTTACTAGGATTCAATTTCTAAATTTCATATGTTTATCTTATTATAATTGAATGTATTATTGATATTTTAAAAAGTTAAAAGACTTTGAAGATATACTGATGTGAAAGCGGAGAATAAGAGCTTTACAAACTGATGGTACCAAATTATTGTTCAAGAGAGACATAAATAAATTGTAATCCAAGAAATCAACGGGGGTTATAACAGGGGTGATGGGATTGAGTTCTTGGGTTTCCAAAATAGTGTAAAAAGAAGTGCTTCGAATCATTGCTATTTGACTCGGACCTGGAAGCCCGTAAGGGAATTACCTCCGGGAGTAACACAATCTTTATGTTTAATATGGTAGAAACAACCTATATTGCGTGACTAGTAATGGCACCATATTATTTGTGATCATCCATATGTTGATATAATGCTAATAAATGTGATGTTATGAAGGGTTTAACCCTGAATGAGTATCAAGACGAGAATTCTCACGAGGTGTGGGTCATCGCAACTTTGGAGGACTCACCTATGTAAGAGTTGTCATGATGTTGTGGCTATAGGATTGGGCTATTTCCTAAAGATTCTTACTAGAATCAAGATCATAGCGCGTGACCATTAACAATGCTAATGACAATGAATTGAGCCTAAATCGATATTTTTATCTATTTTGAATGTTTAAAACTTGTAGGGGATTGTTGTAACCTAAGTTTTAAATTTTCAAAACTTAAATTTAGATTTTAATTTTTAGTTTCCCTTTATTTTAATATTCGGGAGATACAGGGGCTGTATGTATCAACGGTTGGTGGTCTCGTTAAGAGGTAACGGAGGAAGAAAGTGGGATTTTTATAATGGTGAATGGTGGGGATTAGGGATTAGGGAATCCATTAAGATAGGATTACATCTTTGTCATTGATTGATAAATAATTTTTTTTTTTTTATATGATTTCACTTTAATTATTTTACTATTCATTGATGGTTATATCTCAACTAATTAATTCACTTTTTTGCTTGCTATAACATGTCCAAACATGTTTGATGTCTAAGCTCTTGTCGACCATGACTTGATGAATTTTCGTTCGTTGATGATACTGAATTTAATTTATATAAAAACTTAAATTACTATACAATTGAAAAATTTACCTTTTAGATATTGCATTTAAAATGCTTTCACGCATACGGAGGACTTTTTTATTTTTAGGAAATGTCTACTGAATGATATTTTCATAAATAGACGATATAGAAATGATCTCTCGTCCATCATGGACGAGAGATATAATGTCCACCTACTAATGTGGTCCACGTTAGTAGGTTAAGCATTTTTCTTTCAAAAGTCATAAATACAACTTGATCACTGACATGACAATGTCAGGTCAGCGGTGAGCAATTGGTATTCTGGTCATCATGGACAGAATATCAGCTCTGATAGATGATAGATTCGTGTTGTACCATCTCATGTTAAATAAAATTTTAGTACTCGCAGTCAATTAAATAATGTCAAAGTAGTTAACCAAAATACTATACTTAAATTTAATTAAAGAAATACATTTCAAATCTTACCAACACAAGCAAATAAAGAAATATCAAGACGATGATTTTCTACTTAATTGAAGTCACCACGATAGAAGTAAATTCCAATTTATAATATGTAAATCTTGGGACGAGGAATGATCGTTATGACATTAATTAATAGAGGGTCCTAAGGCACTCCAATAATATAATGTATTGAAAATGGAATCGCACGTGAGGGTGGAGACGAGTCAATCTTACGGCCTCGAATCTCTCAATTCTTGCCTTGATATATCGAACTTACTGGTCAATCATTCCCATTCAACACTTCTTTTTTATCCTTTAATTGCTAATTTAAGTCAAATAAATTGCAAAATAAGCTGTCAAAATAATGAATATATTGAAGACTAAAATATCCTAACTAAAATAAATGAGACAGTTGTTGCGTCATTGTTTCTATGGAGTCATGTCCAGTTACTATGTTATATTATTGTTAAATTGTATTTGTTATGTTAATTGATAATCAATCTACACACAAAATACCCATTTTTTCAACACGGTGGATCACTTAATTTGCAGAAGGCTTCCCATATTTTTCAGACTTAACATTTATCAAACTTCTTGTGCTTTTCTAACCTGTCAAATCCTTGCACAGCTCTGTCTTCTCCTGTCATTCCTTTCTCACGAACCAAAGGCTCTGATACTAATTATTATGGATTAAAAGAAAAATTCGTATTGTCAAGAACAATTAATAACACAAAATAAGAAAATGTAATCAAGAATAAACGCAATATAATAAGTTTCGCTTCAATGTCTACATTACCACATCAAGTGCCGGTATCAAATTAAACTATATCAAACAAGAGAATTACACTGTGATTTGAACTCACATTACTGGTTGTTTATTGATTGCACTTGATAGCGCTTGATTTATTTTATGGAGTAGTATTCCTTGCAAGTTACCTAATAACCAGACAATTGGAGACCAGTTGACTAGCAAGGGATTACTTGCTTGTTTTTGAGATGTGCTTTATTTTGATTTTGATCTAACATAGTTTTCTAATATTCTATTTCATTCAAAAAAAAAATTGTTTAACAATAGTTGTACATAACATCTTTACTCAATGCTATATAAAATATACACCCCCCTCTTCCATGCCGGTCTTTCATCCGCTGTGCTCTCTTAGCGCTACTTCCCTTGTTTACTGATGGAAAAGTGTACATTATATTAAAGCTTCACATATCCAACCTTGCCAACTAAGCAAATTTCACCACTTTGGGGGATGATTAGAGATTAAACACAACAATCATGCAATATACATCATTCTTTACATCTTTGTTTACATTCTTACACATGACACAATCACATGTTTTGATTTCTTCAACACCTTTTCACAATACTGTCCAGCTTGTGTCACATTTATGGAATGTCTTCCATAGTGTGAAGCAAGATGTACATATAGCGTGAAGAGTTTAAATTTGAATTAAATTAGAGTGTAATAACCCAATTGAGACAAATTAAAAGTTAGTGATCCAATTGAGATTTTCCTGAAAGTTTAGTGTTTCTCTTTCAAATAACACCGTTCATATATGTATATGGTACAAAATTAAAGGTTAAGGTTACGAACAGTATACAATCTGAAATGGAAGACTATTCTGAGTACCCAAAAAAAATGTTTCTAAGAATGTCAAAGCGGAAAAACTAGTAGCAAATGAAGAAATATATTTTTTCAAGTCTCGAAAAACCGTAGCTCCATCATGAATTCTCTGTGCTTTGGCGCATACCAAGCAACAGCCTTTGCTGAACCGAGAACTTGCAAGGCATATTCGATAGCAAATACAGGATCATTCACTCTTAAATACGAGTCTTTCTTGAGATCAACCTTCACTCCTGAATCAATTCTGAAGCTGAAAGGTCCAGCAATCTGCATTTAGTTAAGCATACAGGGAGAAAATATGAATAACCTACAATGAGCAATAGCTAGAAGCCGGTAATACTACATTAAGTACCTGCTGCTGAAACGAAATCGAGGCAATTGGACAAATTGCCTGAACTGCTTGCATAGTAGGTGTTCGAGAATTATAAAGATCAGATGCTAGAAGTGTGGCACCTGACAGGAATTTTGACCCAGATGGAATATCTAGCCGTGCATGAAACCGAGTAAGATCTAGAAACCACCTTTGGAAATTTCCATGCTGAGCAGAGAGTGATACCCTTGCAAATCAATCAGCTAAAACGGTAGAATTTGCTCCTCTGGCTTGAAGACTGAAGCCTTTTAAGCTCGATGACCCATCTTCTACCTGGGCTCCGATTGAATTCTCTCCAATAGATGCAGTGATGACAGCACCTACGGTGCCATATGATCAAGAAAAGACACTAGATGCATTTTTCAGAGAAGTAAAGTTAACTGATGAAAATAGCTTTATGTTAAGCTAAATAACTGCTCCCATGAATGATTAGGTTAAAACAAAAACAATAAGCATGCAGACATCAAATGTGCACAACATACATCCTTTGGGTTATTACAGGATGCAGTGTCCATATTCTTGATCATTACTCATAAAGAAGTCAGGTCTAAAATGAAAATTAGAATTCTTCGTCATTGAAGTTTTATTTACCCAATAAGAGATGAACGAGTAAAATTTTGTAGTCTCCTCAAGTGCAGTCATATTAGACAAGACAAGATTTTGCTTCCTTTAAGAATACACCCTACTTACAGTGTTTTCTTTTAAACAAAATCAAGAGCAAACCCATACAATATTAAATTTATAAAGAAGGCTGACTGTTCTTACCTAGGATTCCTGAAGCTGAAATATGAGGGCTAGAGAGGAAAACGTCATATGGCTGCACCATTTTTATCTTTGGTGCTTCGCTTCTCCAAATCTCAATATTTTTCCCGAACGAAACTGCACATTTGGTGCAGAAACCTGGAAGTAAAGTAGCAGGAACTTTGCTGGTTGGCTGGCCTTCATATGGTTTTGGTGAACCTGCTGTATGGTTGATGCAGAAACGACAGCTTGTACCAGAATCAAAAGCAATTGGTGCAACATCCATTGACATGGAGAATGGAACATCCCAGTAGTTACCATGCTCATCAACAAAAAGTGCTGGGGAAGCCGCCTCCACAGTGAAATTATGACATGGAAACTGCAAAGGAATCATAAAGTGTTATCATTATCGATATGTAACTTTATCTTTCACCATTACGAAACAGAACATCATAAAAAGTTTTAGGAGTTGGTCCAGGAGTTGGGCAGGACATGCATCCAAGAATTGAATGCATCAAAATTTACCTTTTAGGCTAAAAATGAAGCATCTATTTGCCAATGCATAGTCCGATTGTTGTGGGTGAGAGGTGACTTAGGAGTAGCATTCAGGGTTCATGTAACATAGTTTGGAACTAGAAAAGGAGACTTTGATCAATAAGCCCAAGAAAGAGAATATCCTAGTCAAAAAAGAAAAAGGGCCCACACAACATAGTTATATGGAAAAGGATTGATAAACCAATTAAAAGAAATAGTTACTTGGAAGAGGCAAAAATAGTTTGATATGCCAACAAATTAGAACAGATGAGATACAAAGTACATGAGGAAAACGTTATTTCCCCACTCACAAGCAACATAATGACTAACCATTTTAACAGTATAGTGAGGATAAAGGTTTATGAAAATTGCCCATCAAAGAGAGTACAAATTTAATTTAGAGATCATGGTCATACAAGCTTGACTCGTGATGAAGTACAGCTTTTTTTCTAAGAGTCTTTTGATCACCATGTGTTTCTAAGCTAAGTGTCATTACATCATCCGGTGTTAACAACAACTCTGAACAGAAATTGAGGCCATAGAAAGATTGATCAGAAAGATGTCTCCTAATATTTTGCAACCACGAGGCATCTGACTCTTGCCTGAACCCATTCGTCCTGATAGAAGTCACAAACTTCTGTACATTGAACTGACCAAGTAAAGTCATGAACCTGCATGACTTCGAACCCAAATATCAGTCAATTTCAACTCCTCCATTTGAACTGAGTAAGGAAAACAAAAGAAAGAGACAAAATGTTTGCTATTGACAATTTACTGACATGGTGAAATGGAAGTCCAAGTGAACACTGAAGGTTATCACAGACAAATTCTTGCATTAGTTAGTTAATGACATGGCAGTTAGTTAATTAGTTAGTAACATGGCAGTTATTTGTTAGTTAACATTCTGTTATTAGTTAGAATTGTAAAGCTTCCCATTAATTCTGTTAGAGCTGAACTCTATATATATCATTGTACAGACGGATCAGAAGAATGAAGAAAATTCATTTTACAATTTCTCTTCAATTCATTGGCTTTAGATTTTATCAAAGGTAAAATGAGAGATAGCCCATATGTGAATTTAAGAATATGTATCTTTTTCCTTTCTTTTACAACATTTATCATAGGGAGATGTATGAATAGAGATCTGATTCATCCGGAAGGCCTTAGATTTACAAGCAAGGATACATTTTTGTATGTCTTCCTTGTACACAGTTATCATTCATAAGTAAACAATTTTATTTATTTATTTATTATTATTATTATTTTTTGGGTCTCTTCTGATTTCCCTACTCGCCAATTGTCCCAGCATCATACACCATGTTTTCCATTACAAGGGAAACATGGAACCGTGGAAGTAATAAAACTCAAGTATCATATTGCTAATTCAGAATATGGGAGAGCAGAATTCAGAAATGCACTGTTAACATCAAATCCAACATTTACATTTAAACGAGTGAGCGAAGAAAAGTACCAAGTTTCACGATAAAGAGAGAAGACGCGCTGAAGAGAGAGACCTACATCTCCATCTCCATAGATGGGAAAAAGAGGGGACGAAAGGCATAGACATGAAGCGCTGGAAGAAATCAATCTGTTTGGGACGAGAGAGTCTGGGCCCACGAGAAATCCCTAAAGGGAGTGGTTCGCTGGGAACAGAACGGGCTACACCGTCAAGGGTCGCTGGCGTCGACAGGTCCACGTCCCAGAATCCTCCATCCATCACGGCATCACCCATCAGCTTCTTCATTTTTTTCTTTCTTCGTTGGACGACGCCGACGCCGGCGCCGCCGAACCACCAAATCGGAGCTCTAAATACGAAACACTGCGTCAAATTGTCTCTGAATTGGGAGTTAATTCTTGGACCACGCTATTTTTACTGGGCGTGTAACCCGGCCCCACCTCCCCCTCACTTGGGGTCGGGTCCCACGCGTGGGCCCGACGTGGGACCGACCCCATTGAGTGGGGGCCATGAGGCCGTGTAACCGGGCTGATAAGGGCCTGGGTACAAATGGCATTACTTTTAAATTTTGAACTTTACATGACGTCACGTATCACTCCGAGTTAATTCAATGAGTGATCCTGAACTTTATTGTAAATTATACTTGCTCATCGATTTTTGAAAATTTACTCGTTACTCATTGAACTTTATTATAAATTCTTATTTATTCATCAAAATTTAAATCACTTAAATTTGAATAATATTACTCACTGCTCATTAAACTTTACAATATGTAACACTCATGGAAATAATATGAGTGATTGGTGGGTAATTTTATTTAAATTTAGGTGAGCAATAGATAACTTTTTAAATTTCAATAAATAAGTAGTAACATATAACAAATTTTAGTGAGCAGCAATGAGTTACCTTTTAAATTTTGATGAGCAAATAGTAACACACGGCAAAGTTCAGCGATCATTGATTAAATGGGTAAGGTTCTAGATCATGATTTCACTTTTGAAATGGGTAATGGGTAAGTCATGTTCGGTATTAGTGACTTGGTAATTCATTTTTGAGATGGATCAATTTAACGGCACATGTGCAAACTGTTGTCCATGTAGGCGATTGGGCTAGACGGAAGTTACCCGATAGTGGAGTGCAACTTTTTAAAGTTCAATTAGTAATAAGGTGCAAACAAAGTTCACTGAGTGAAACATGACGTTATACAAAGTTTATTATGTGTTCAAACAATTAACTTCTAGTTTGGTTGCTGGTGGTCTTTCGTATCAAATAAATTGCACAAAGGCCCTCAACCCTCATTACATGTCACTTGTGATCCTAAATTACTAGTTATCGCATTCACATCTACAATTTTCAAATGTGTGAAATCCTGTCCCCGCGAAATAACTATTTGAACAATATATGACCGCGTCATACTCACGTGATATCAAGCTGAAAGGGGGGGAAAAAGTAATCTTATTCAAATAATTCAAACAACTTCAACTTTTATTTTGCCCTTGTTTAGTACCCATTTTGAAGAAACAATATTTTGAATAGTGATTTTTTGGAGAATATGGTTAAAAAGTAAGAAAAGCTTTAAATTTACAAGAAGAATATTTTATTATGTGAATGTGTAGTTGAAAATAAATATATAAATTAAAAAGTTTTAAAATAATAGCTATCAAATAGGGGTTTAGATATTCCAACATAGTAAAATTTCTCAGCGTTTATAAAATGTATCACTTTGATTTAACTCGTCCAAGACGTTGCATGAGTATTACGTGATCATTTAATGTTCAATAACACATTTTGTTGTCTAGGAACATTGATGTCACAATTCCTTTCATGTTTCTAACTTATAAACGCTATCAAAAAATTACTTAATAACATTTTTAGATCAATTTTTTTATTAAAAGCTCTACTTATCGTGCCATTAACCTCGGCTTCCGCAAACACATTTTCTGGAAATTTTGTCGTATCTTATTTTATTATGTCAGTGCGTGGGTTAAAGAATTTTTTTAGATTTTCTTTTTTTCCCATTTAAGAACGTTTAGAAGGAATTCCTCTATCAAACATCAGCCTTACTTCTTGTAGTTGATTTTAATCCAAGAATAGGTGAGGGGGGTGTTTCTGTTTGTTCACATTCAAGAAAAGATACTTATGGATTGAAATGTGGCAATTTTATGATTCTTGACTGCTGCTAACAATTACTCTGTAGAGTAATAATAATTGTTAGTAATTTCATGCTCATAAGCCGTTTTGATTGGGAATGATACTGATTACTTCGAACTGCTTTTATATATTGTACTTATCTTTCGCCATTTCACTGAATTCATTCAAGAAATTGCAATTTTATTACTTTGTGTTCTTAATTACACGTGGTGTTGATGATTTGGACGTGCGATAAATTCTTCAAAACAATTTCACATTATTTAGCATTTAGCTTCTTCCTTTTCTTTTCTTTCTTTTTTTTTTTTTTGAAAATAAAAGTATTTAAAAGTCCTTAATGATAATAAACTTGCAATTTAAAAGCCCTTAATGATAATATAACTTGCAATATTTCTTCATACCTTCACGTGGAAGCATCGAATAAACTGAGAAAGATGTCATGCAGATACGTAATGAAATCATCCAAATAGATAATTCTCACAAATCATCTGCCAGTGATTATTGAACAATTGGTGTGGAAATAGAAGGATTTTCAGCTCATCTGACACAAAGGTAGCAGCCACCGGATAAAATTATGGGTTCAACTTGATACACATAATTTGAGTACATAGGAGTGTCCACATTCCTCACATGGGATGGGGGCCCACCTGACCCCAATGTGAGGGAGTGTTGACTCCCCTATATACATATTTTATGTACACGAAAACGTATCCTAAAATTACACCCAAAAAAATTTTGGCAATCTATCTACTTACTTATATATAGGATGACTGCGAAGTCAAAACCATTATGCTTGATTTCAAAATGAAATCAAATTTTACATTGCATTAGATACTTAAAAAGTTAGCCAAATTAAAAACACAAAGAAAATAAAAATTTTATATTCTAATTTGAAATTCAAATAAAATTGTGCAGTCAAAAAAATATGTATTCTTCCATGAAAACTTAGATATTTACTTATTTAGTGTCAAAACAGATGGTACACAACCACTTCATATATTTATTTATGTATAGCTGGCTCTAAAAATATCACACAGAAAAATCTGTGTTCCAGTAAAATAAGAACACAGTTTTCTATTTACATAGTATAGGAGTACTCTACCTAATAATTCTTTACAGATGATAAGTTCTGAAGACACCAATACCAGAACGAGCAAGACAAATGAGTTGTAAACTGCATTTTGCTGTAAGCCTGAATCAAAATCAAAATCATGGTACATGTTCTTAAGTTAAATGTGCCTGATAAGGCCTAGTTCATAGCAAGTCTGTCCCTGAGTTCTTTCGTGAATGCCTGAATCAACCCACTGCTATCTGCCATTTCAAGCTTTTTATTTAAAAGAGTCTTGTATTGAGCATCTCTATCTTCTAAGTTACGCATCAATTCAACCTACAGAACAAGCATGAGATACAATGCATAAGCACGCCATAGATAGAGACAAAAGGATAAAAGGCTGATTGTACCTATTATGCTAACCTTTTACATTAAACCGAAATAGAAAACCAATCATGTGTTACAAGACAAAAACATGGAGGAAACTGGGTAATTGTGCTAGTATAAACACCAACCCTACATGTCATTTCTTTAAGCATTGTGGGTTTACCTTATTTTATAGTCTGAGAGATAAATCTATACTACAAACAATGCATAGCATATAGATAGTAAAGTTATCATCACTTTCAACAAGAATTCAAATGAGAGCATAAATCATAGTAACATGACCCTTTTCTGTCTTTCCAGATTATGCATGGAAATTGGTATTCAAATGCTAAACAAACTTAAAAGTAAAATCTCAAAACAATTCTGTACACTGTTTGCTCACGCCTAGTGGTCTGTGACTTGCATAAAGCATCAAAAGATGATCCACAAGTAAGATTTGAACATTGAAAGAGAACAAACATAAACTTCTCATTACCATATATGTTTACCTGTTTCTGGAATAAATCAAACTCGTCTGAACTTAGAGAACCATCACTGTTGGAATCAAGGATGCACATCATCTCCTGGGCATCATCCCCTTGAGCACCAACCTCTTCCATTATTTCCATAAGTTCCTCAATGCTGATTTTACCGTCTCCATTTTTGTCAAGAAGGCGGAACTGTAAGTATTATGCCTTAAGTCCAATCAACTTTGGACATAAATACTTTTATATATAATTAATGCAATTAAATGGCAGATCTATTATTTAATTAATAGACAATTAAATAAATAATAGAGTCCGTAGATTCAAATATTTGTAATTTGTTAATCACAAGGAGTTGTGATTGTGAAATACAAATTACATCTGATTGAATCTTAAATCATCCGTGGTCGTAAGTAATAACAAGATACGGATATCATTATTACGGATAGACCATCACGTGTGGCATTTCTTACTTGTGAAGTAAGTAGCTGATCTCACAAGTTAAAGTGTGGTGACACTTAAATGAACACGTGGATGTTTTGTTATAGAACAAAACATTGGAGACCCGTCGAGAGATTCCACATGGATAACTATCTAAGTGTCAGTGGTTAATCTCTAACGTTCGATAGTAGAATTGGTCCTTTGACTTGAGATCGTCATGGTATCTTA
This sequence comes from Olea europaea var. sylvestris, assembly GCF_002742605.1. Lineage (NCBI taxonomy): Eukaryota > Viridiplantae > Streptophyta > Magnoliopsida > Lamiales > Oleaceae > Olea > Olea europaea. The sequence continues at coordinate 6,444,165 of NC_036258.1, read as the reverse complement.
TATGAGGATAGTCATACTTTGGCGGTGTTGGATGTTGCTCTGAAAATGGCCGCTAATACGACATCGTTCGGGTACGTTAAAAATCGTATGAAGGTTGTGATTGATCAATAAAGGATTCATCACTCTTAGATAGTAAGAGATTATGATCTGCGTTTCATACAATTAAGTCGTTAATGAAATCCTTGGTCAAGGTGTAGTCATAAATCGAAAATGAGTTTTTGACTTATATTGACTTAATAGTAGAGTGAAGATATGATCGATGATCGAGATTGACACAATTCCATATCTCGTAATTGATCAAATCATATTGACGAATGGATTATAGTTTCACGGTAAACGAACGAATTTGGTTTTGTCATACCACGTGACATTTCCCGTCACATGTATTGCCCTGAAACATTGCTAGATGTCAATTAGGGACGGCGAGTGTGAATTGACGATAAATTAAAAGGGTGTTTTAATTTATCAATTTTGATTAGATCAAAATAATATTTCACGTCGTTAGACATCGTAATCGGGAACCTAATGGGTCACACACAAAAGAGAATTGGAAGATTGCAAATTGTCAATTGATTAATTTAACAATCGTTGGATAAATTAATTAATTGGATTTGTTATTTACTTATCATACACAACGAAAATAAAAAACAAATTTCAATTTCCACTAGAAATCTTAGTTTTGTTTAGATAGGAATTATGATAAAAGTCATACATTTTTCTAAATTTGTTAACTCCTTTGGTTTTTTTTTTTTCTTTTTTTTGTTCCAACAACCTTAATCCGCCACCCACAGCTATCCAATTGTTCAGCTTTCAATGAAATTTCACACAGAGAACAAATTGTAGTCACCAGGGTTCTCTTCTTTTGTATTAGCAAGAATAATGAGAATCTCTAAAAATTGAAAACCCTAGTCACGTTTTTATATAAGCCCAAACCGACTTGGTCTGATCCAGTCTAATATTTAATTAACTTATTTAATTAAATTTGATTCGTGAATTAATTAATTCAATTAATTAATTCGAGCATATAAATAAACAATCAAATTAATTAATTTATCCAACATTTGTAAAATTAATTAATTGACAAATTACAATCTTCAAATTCTCTTTTTTTGTGCTATCCATTAGGTTTATGATCACGATGTCTAACGACGTGAAATATTATTTTGATCTGATCAAATTTGATAAATTAAAATACCTTTTTAATTTATCATCAATTCACACTCGCCGTCCCAAATTAACATCTAGCAACGTGTTAGGGCAATACAAGTGATGTAAAATGTCACATGGTATGATAAAACCAAACTTATTCGTTTACCGTGAAACTATAATCATTTCGTCAATATAATTTGATTAATTGCGAGATATGGAAATGAGTCAATCTCGATCATCGATCATATCTTTCATTCTACTATTAAGTTAATATATGTCGAAAACTCCTTTTCGACTTCTGAGTACAACTTAGCCAAGGATTTCGTTATCAACTTAATCAAATGAAATGAAGATCATAGTCTTTCACTATCTAAGAGTGACGAATCCTCTATCGGTCATTCATAATCTTTATATGATTCTTGAAATGCCTGAACAATGTCATATTAGCGGTCCTTGACAGAGCAACATCCAACACTGTCAAAGCATGACTGTCCTTATACAAGGCATTATGACGACCTCAAGTCAAATGACCAGTTTTACTACCGAACGTTAGAGATTAACCACTGACACTCGACAGTTATCCATATGAAATCTCTTAGTAGGTCTCCAGTATTTTGTTTTATAACAAAACATCCACACTTTCATTTAAGTGTCACCACATTTTAGCTTGTGAGTCAGCTACTTACTTCACAAATAAAAAATATCACATATAATGGTCTATCTGTAATAACGATATCCGTATTTGTCATTACTTATGACCATATATTATTTAAGATCCAATCATATGTAGTTTGTATTAACAATCATAACTTCATGTGATTAACAAATTAGCGAAAACTTGAATTTTCGGACTATATTATTTAATATTATTCATCGTAATATTAATTTAAATAAATAATAGATTTTGCCAAAAAAATGCATTAAATATATTAAAAGTATTTACAACCTAAATCGATTGAATTTAGGGCATAACACTTACAGTCCTAGTTGTCCATGGGCTTCCTCACCATGATCAAACTGTTTTGGATGATTGCTGCTGAATCTCCAAATATGAAGTCGACCATACCAGGGATGACACAGTTGCGATAGAATTGACGATGGGTTTGTATATAGAGTGTGTCTTGATACCAATCCATTATGCAGTTATAGAACGCAGATTAGTCAGATTGCACGCGAAGAGCCACCGCTTGGTGTCCCTCAGCCCCTGCTGTGTTTTGAAATCCCATTGAAATAGTTATGAATCAATTTCCTATTGTACCTAAGAATATGTTTATTTTATGTGATTAATCAACTTGTCAAATTTAACATTGTTGGATTTATGATTTGTGTTCAAACACAGGCAATTGAAGAGCAACTCATTAAATAAGGCAGACTAGAAGGTTTGGGTATCATCGCGTCTACACTTTTTCCCAGTGACAATGGTCTTTCGCGGACCATCTCCATACATGTACACATTAACCATCTTTTTTTGTGACTATCACATATTCATCGTAAACTCCTGCCTTAACTTAGATAATATATCTCCCTTTGAGGTCCTTGGGATATGCTGCAAGCGCGTCGTTGATACTTTTGTACTGTCCACTTTTATCTTGGGCTACCACTGAATTTGGTGCTGGTTGGCCACCAGTTTGGCTGGCCATCAGTTGTCTGTCTCCAGCCGAGAACTAGGTAGGAAACCCATCGTTGTCCAACATATCACGATTATTATCAAGCAATCTCCGAGTAGTTGAAGTTGTGGTGGCAGCCGTGGTAATTGGAAGGCTAAATGCCTGAAGAATTTGAGGAATGGCATGAGCACGGTCAGTTAACTGAGTAGCATTTCAAAGTTCATGCAATATTGCATTCTTAAGCTCTGGGGTTGTGAAGCTCTCTATGCAGGTTTACTGGTATGAGATGACGGCGCTTAACCAGTTTTGTAGCTGGGCTTCTATCTATGGCCGTATGCAAGTTACTATCACCCACCATGGAATATGATGCTTGCAGCTCCTCGACAGCATATTCCAGTAACTCCTTGCAATCCTCGACTGCCATCTTTTGGACCGGGTTATTGGCTGCTTGTCCAATCTTTAAAGACCTATTCCTTGTACCTTGCACCTCTTCAACGGCTACGTTAATTGTAGCCTGGAGAAAATCATTTGGAGTGGCGCTAGCATTGTTGGCCAAAGAGGACGTGCTATTGACACACGCCCTCTTATAATCGGTTCAGGAACAAACGGACGCGACCGACTTGTTGGTGGTGGAGAGTACCTGACCGTCCTCGTCTGTGGTCGAATGATGATGATTTACTCCGGCAATTAGACCAAGGACGACTCCAACGACGAGGAAAACCAATACTCCTAAGAGAAGGGCTTTGTTCATGATGGCTACTTTTGTTTAGGTTGCCTGTTATTTGATTATTATCGGTGATAAAGAATCCAGTTTGACTCTTATACGTATGCATGGAGGTTGTTTTGAGTAAATAAGGATGATGGCTAATAACGTTTTCAGGGATGGGAGTGGATGTGTTGACTTTAGGTGGTTATATGAGAACAGGGGCTGAGAAGAATCAGAAAGACTAATGATAACAGTCAACAATAGTAGTATTAATAATGCGAAAAATGCTACTCAACCAGGTGCAAAATGA